>NW_007726434.1:464548-651870 GCF_000696425.1 Galeopterus variegatus
AATTGCGTTAGCAAGAAGAAGGTGCTTAAATGGACTATATAAAGTAATTACTCCTAAGCTCTCTCTACTTCTGTTAGTTGACAATTTGATGCTAAATTAGCAGTACAAAGCCTTCTTTTTATTTTCTACTTCCCTTCATGTAACCAAATGTAGGATCCAGATTCTTTTTGTCAGAGAGACTGTGGATGACTTTCTCTACTTTAATGTCAGATAGGCTTGCATTAACAAATTCGAATCTTTGAGATTCATCGTTTCCCCCCCTGACAAACATATTCGTAACAATAAAAAGGGCCAGTGAATCCAATCCACATTAAGCCATGAGCTGAAGGTACCAGGCCTTTTCTTCTTCTCTGCACATGTTAGAATTGGACACCACCAAATTTCTCTATAACATAATAACTCTATGTTTATTTTTATTTACTTTCAAGGCAGGATAATGTCATACTTAATCACTGTGCTCTTGGTTGGACTTTCTGTGTTCAAACCTCGACTCAGCCATGTACTCGTTGGTATACCCTTGGGTAAGTAAGTTATCTCTTCTAAAGCCTCTGTTTCCTGTCTGTAAAGAAGAATATTAACACCCCTACTTCACGGGAGTAATTGTGAGGGTAGAATGAGATAGGACACATAAAACTTAGATTAATGTTCCCCATATATTAAGTACTCAATAAATATTTCTTATTATTACTAGACACGTAAAAGAACACTTGAGAACTAGAAATGAAAGGAAGGAGTGATGCCTTCCAAAACTTAGATTTTAAGATGTGTAACAATACTATATCAAGAAGAAAACCCTTGGGATTTAAAAGTCAGGGAATTACTAAATAATTTCCAACTGAGCAATTAATTTAATGCTGTGTTTTTTTCTCTTGAAATTAATTATCATAGGTCAATGGTATTCTACCTTTCAGTATTTTGATACGATTTTGCTATCATACCAGCAGCATATCTTCCATTCTTTTTTTTTTTTTTTTATGTTTAATGATTTTTAAAATGATTATTTTCTGGTCTTCCCTACTAACCTGTAAACTCCATGGGGACTTGGATCTTGTCTATGTTCACCACTCTTTTACCAGTGTTCAGCCCAGGACTTGATACGTAGTATGCTCTCAACAAATATTGTGGAATAAAGAAATAAAACCAACATTTAAAAAAATGTTTTTAAAAGAAAGCAAAAAGGCATCCTTAAACACAAAATAGGCCAGTGAGCACATCTGGCCATGTATATGATTTTTCAATATTTAGAAGAGTGTTAGAGCACAGCCTTGTAACACCAAGGTCAAGGGTTCAGATCCCTGAACTGGTCACTGCCAAAAAAAAAAAAAAAAAGGAAGTAATATTTAGAAGAGTGATCATCAAACTCTGCCTCACTGTGTTCAGGATTTTTTCCCAAATCTCCTAGGGCATACCTGGGTCTGGGAAAGAAAGAAAAGAAGTGGAGAGAGATCCACAGGGTAGTTCTCTGAGGCTTTTCATACCTACATCTCCACCAATCAAACGGAGCCATGCCCACTGGTATTTTTTCATGATGTTTTCTTTACTGCAGAATCCATGAGCAAAGAATTCAGAGGCTAAAAATAGTTTGAAAATCAGTGATACAGAATATTCTTAATGATGAATGTTTTGTCTTCCAATGTCATAGCAAGGGCAAGCTGCCCTCGGTAAACTTTGTTAGCTGACAATTTTTCAACTCTGAAAATTCTATTCCTAATCTACAGTCATGCTTTTATATATTAAAGCATGTCAGAAAACAGATATCATCGTCTATCTCTGCTGTCTTTCTATCATCCACCTGTCTCTCCCTTCACAGATGTAGGTCTTTCAGTGGCTCCTCTATTGCTCAAAGGAAAACATACAAAGGCATGGCATAGCATTTAAAAACTCTATCAGTATTTTTCTTACCGTTGTAGCTTCCCTCCCCTCCCCTTGAGCTTTATATTTGAATCATGAAACATACCATGAGTTTTCCCGTGACTGTACCTATGTGCTTGTCATCCTGTCTTCTTGGAATGTGCTTTCTGTGCCTGAATAATCCCTTCAGTTCCTTCATGAACCACCTCCAGTGTTACCATCTGCTTTTCCCAGTCTGGGTGACTTACCCAAACTCCTACTACATGCACCCATAGGACTCCATGGTTTCACATGGCACCATAGGCCTTAACACACTGAGTGATTTGCTTTTTCGTCTGTCTTCCCTGCTAGGTAGTTATTTTCTTAAACTCAGATTTGGCTCTGTGTCCTTACTTTCTAGGTTACTGCTTGGCATAATAAACATACATCAAAAGAAGACAAGAGTTCAAATCTCTTTGAACAGTTCCTTGGCATTTAAACACTTAGTGTTTGATTTCATCTCATTGTGAGAGTCCCCAAAGAGTGTCATATAAAAATTTGCTGAATTCCAAATCAAATCAAATCAAACACACAGATTTCTTTCCCACAAACACCCTTTAGCTGGTTAGAGAGCTTAGTCAACCACTCTGACTCGGCATCTAAAACAGTTTTGCCGTTTTTATTTAAAATAATACTTTATCATTACAGGGATTCTCAAGAGGATTTTCAACTTTTGTGAAATGTACTGGGAATTCTAAGGACTTTCTTAATTTAGAAAATTGGACAAGAGAAATGATTTTTCTCACCTCACAGCTAATCAGGATTGTTGCTGGATTAGGTCAAGATAAGTATTTTTCAAAGTATGTTCCAAGATTCACTAGTCCCTTGGGATTCTGACCCAAAATGTTTGTGATCATAAATGTTTCAGAACACTGCATTCCAGGCCCTGAATGGAGGTTTACAGTGTACACCAGCATATTAATTCCCTGAGAAATTCTTCACTAAAGAAATCTACTTATCTTTATTTGGCTCAATATATTCTAAACTCATTTGATTACGAGCTCTGTGAACATTGTAAGAACTCATTGTGGAAAAAGCTAGTCTTGATCACCAATTCTCATCCCAGTGTTTGCCTTTTAATTACAGTAGTTGTATGTACATGAAAAGTCAAGAATTAAAGAAATTATTTGGGACAACTCTAGCTAACATCAATTTTACCTTGAAGGATCTACAAATATTTTAGATGCTTCTTTGCTTATTCTTTAATATGAGACATATAACTGCATAATTTTCTTCTCTATGGTGATTAAGCATAAATAAATAAACAACCCCTTTGTAATACGTTTTATAACAAAAGAAAATCGCATTGATTATTTTTAGCAGCATAGTTTCTTTCTTACACTATTATTAAAGTTTGGTAATCTTGCTTTACATCTTATCACTGTTGCCACAGAACAGCGGCAGGTTATAGTACTTATTTTAACAGCATGAATCTTAATTTAAAATTAGAATTTGCTATCTAAAGCTTCCCAGTCTTAAAGTTGATCTTTGAGACACACACACACAATCAAGACTAAACTAAAAATTCATACATAGCTTACAAGACAAATGCAAATTTTGGTTGAATGGACATATATATGTATGTAGTAATTGGCACTTAATGTTGATCTTTGAGACACACACACACAATCAAGACTAAACTAAAAATTCATACATAGCTTACAGGACAAATGCAAATTTTGGTTGAATGGACATATATATGTATGTAGTAATTGGCACTTAACGATGCACACCTTTGTGAGTCATGTGCAAGTAAATCCAGAAAAAAGAATAAAAAATATAATAGCTATCATCTTTGTAAAACTCTATGTTTGGGGAAAAAATATTTTCTATAAGGTTTGGTGTTTTTTATTTATAATGCAAAACAAATTAAAACCAAATAAAAAAGGAAAGTCTTATTTTTATCAGCTTAAGAAAAATTACAGAGATCTGTAGTTGTCGATTTTCTAATAAACATAACTACATTATTGAGATGAATTCAGCTCATACCACTTCAGTATGGTCTATACTGCAAATGTACAAGTGGAAGCTACAACTGGGATACTGCTTTATAAGTACCATAAGATGGAAGTATCTGAACACTTAGGTTGTCACCTTAAAACAAACTGTCACACATTTTTCTTCGCACATTTGAAACCCAACTTATCAACCTTAACAAGTGTTGTTATCAAAAGAATTTCGGTGCCTTTGTTCTTTCCCTTTTGCAAGTAAATTACACTTTTAGGATTTATTAAGACAAGAAACAATTTTTGAATAGCAGGTCAAAACTCTCTACGGAAAAATTCTCATTACTTCCTAGCCCGGAGCAGTATTTACCACCCAATGTATCCATCTTTTTCTTGTTTCTTCTATATCTATATTTCCCGAATCTTGTTTCTGTGCCTAATGCTATAACATTGCAGCAGTTTGTTCAAAGCAACATTCTTATTTTTGCTCTTAGCTGGTGCTATACAAACCCTGATCAATTATTGAAGTAGAAGCCCCGAAGTCACACAGCCATTACAGAAGCAGGCGGATAAAAATGGAACACTTTTCGCTACAGTATATTTACTTTTGAGTCTCAGCAAACAAACCAACAAGTTAAACTATTTTTTCTTTCACTTTGCTTTTTGGACTAATATTTCCTGCTTTCTTCAAAGTTTCCCCCCCAAAAAAAAAGCAAGTCTCTCAAAATTCCAGTTTCTCTTTAGAATTGTGGTGACCTTAACATTTATGCAAAAGAGCCCTGCAACTTGGTGAGGAAGGGCTTGAATGAGTTACACAGACATGTCATGCCAAGAGCCCCATGATATTTTCAAAGTTCGCCCGTGTGTCGACTTCACGTGATAGCAACACTGCAAAGAGTCCATGAAGATATTTAAAACAACACACAGTAAAACTGAGGAAAGTATTCATGAAAACTTTTCAGAAATGTCAAATTAAAGGTGGAGAAAATTTCTCATGAGGAGTAACTGCTAATCCCATTTGGATTAGTTTTCTCTCTTGTCTACCTTCTCCATTATTCACAAAATCAGGCCCCAAGACGTTGTGATTTTGGTTTTTAAACTGCTCCCTTATTTAATTACACAGAATATATCTGATCAGGTTGCCAGTGAAGGCTACAAGTATTTGTCTTCCAATGATGCTAACTTGCATCTGCAGCCTCAATATAATAGTGTATTTTTTTTTCTTTTTTTTCATTTTAAGTGTCTGTTCTGGGTTTTAAGGACTAAATGATAGTGAAGATAACTGGAAATGTTCCAAAGCTTTTTATATGTACTGTGCTGTTGAAACCAAAATTAGTGGTTATACTCCAGAACTTATAATATTTGACATTTATTCTTATCATTGTGTGAAGTTTGGGTAGAGTTCAAGCAAGTTTCTGAAAAGTAGCTAAGGACAGTGTAAGAAAACCGAAGTGTTAGTGTCTGCAACCCACTCTCAGCTCCTCCTTTCCAGCTAAACAAATAAAAGCAATCTGCATAACCTCTAAGCACCAAAGGTGAGCACATTATGAAAAACACTTTCATGAATTCATAAGTATGTCATCAAAGCCACTTGAAGCACTTTGATATTTGAATAGAAAAGCCATGAATAAAAAGGCCATATGCATTTGGAAGCTTTCATAATTTAGGAAGGTTTATCTCAACGTCTTGTTATGAAGTGATGTTCATCTTTTCCCTCCTATACTCTTCATTTGTGAATAGGCCTATTAGATTCAATATAAAGCATAAAATACCTCTACTGAAATATAGGACAGATGACAATCTTATCAAATATTTTTTTAAATATTAGGACATTTGTATCTCTAGCATTATGAAAGCCAGTCATATCTCACCATCAAAAGACATCCCAAAGAAGACTTTTTTTTTTTTTTTTCCAATTCGCAGCTGCCTTAGTGGGTAGGCAACAATGTTACATTATTATTAGTTTCCTTTCCTCTGACTCATTTCAAAGAGAAGAAATAATGTATTTGTATGACCAGTCCCTAGAACATCCATTTCTTTGTTTGAATTGATTCTGTGATCTAAGCATGGTACAGATGGGTGAGGGAGGGTACAATTTCATGTATATGCTAGGTTGACGGAAAGAGAGATGGAACATTGATTGAGTCAAACATCTGCATTATTATTTTAGGGTTTTGTGGCAGACAGCTCATGAAAGTAGCTTGTAAGACAAGAAATATAAGTTGGAGAAAGTGCAGAAAGGACTCTCTAGAAATGTATGCTTTGTGAAACTGTTTTTTATTTAACAGGGCTCTGGATTGTGGAAACAGGCTGCCTGGATTTATGAGGTGTGAACCTTATGTCTTATAATGATTAACATTAGAATCACAATTCAAACTCAGGTCAGACTTAAGAAATAATATGAGTATGAACCCTTCCTCTACTCTGAAAATATCCAGTCTTCTCCCTTTTTACATCAGAATTTTCTAGCCATTTTTAAGTGGCTACATGCAACTCTTTTCTCACGTACTTCTTAAGGGCACTTTGTTCTTGTGGTTTTAATATCAACAATACTCCTTTCAGAAAATTTAGCTTCATGACTGCAGGGAGATATGTCTGTATAATCTTTGCTTAGATCTGACTGTTAAATTTAAAAAATTTCATTATTCACTCAATTCATTCATATATTCCTTTACGAAAGAATAAAATCAAACCATTTTATTGAGTGGTTACTATGCATTATGTGCTCTGCTAGATTTTGACAAAACAAATAATGCATAAGACACTTCCTAATCTGAGAAGTTGATAGTCCAGTAGAAGAGACAGAAATAAACAAATATTTAGAGTTAAGTACCAGCATAGAGATAAATAGGTCCAGGGTACACTACTGGCCTGAAGAAGGTATGAGGTTTTACAAAAGAGTTGGGCTGGGAAGAGGAGGGCTGTGTGGGAGTGAAGAAGGTTTCACCAAAGGATCTTAAAGGCAATCAGTGTGTAATGGCCACAAGAAGAGAACATAATCAAAATATACTGCTAAAATGTAGTTCCCAGGGGCAAAACTATATATTTCATCGCTATGTATTTTAATGATATAAAAGAAAAACTGTGGTTTGTGCATGGGTTCAGATAATTGGCAAACTCCTTTATACACATCTGATTTTCTTACATCTTGCTGCTTGTATGATTTCTCTCCTTGTGAAGCCGAAGCAAATAATATATAATAAAATCAAAAGTCCATATTTAATGAAAGACAGAATGTGGACATCAACTTACAACTAAAACCAGAGAAATACCATTCTTTAGTGAGAAAGTGACATCGGTTGAGCAATAGTTACTTGAACATTCTCATATGGAAAACTAAGAAGAGTATGTACATGATGTAGGCTACTTAAGTTTAATGTGCAGATAAATACTTTTCCTACGGACATTCAAATTGATCTGGGGACATTGACAGTTACCAAACATATTACTTCAGAAATAGAAAGTTATAACTCATCTTGTGTATATTTATTACCTAGAGGAGTTTTCCAATATATCACTGATGAAGAAATGAAACCTTGAGGACAAACTGAATTAGAAAAAAATCATAATTCTATTTGGCTAATATATTGAAATTGCATAAACAGTGTAGCAATATTGTGCATGTGCTGCTTCAAAACTCTGAAGGCATGATTTGCTAGGTTTCTTTGCCCTTACACAATGTCCCCAAGAGTCTGAAAAAGATAGACTATTTAACTGTACAGTTGCGGAGACTTAGGAATCATACATGGCTACTTATGAAATACTTATAAATTTAACACACAAATTATTATGAGTATTGATATTTCGTATATTTATCTTATATAGTGTCATTTGAGAATTTTGTTTCTATTATGTAGCTTTATTTTATATATTCGAATTTGATGGGAAAATGGCAGCATAGTTAAAAATTATATCTATAAAAATCCTTTAGGCAAGGACATTGAAATATTAACATTTTACCACATTATTTATACTTTATAGGTCCTGTAGGCCCAGTTTTACTTAAGCTCTTCTCTTTTACTTTTAACAAATAGACACTAAAAATTTAAGTTGAATGTCAATTTTCTTCCCCCCTCCCAAAATTATTCTTAATCACCAGGCAATTTCCTTTAAATATGTTTTCTCATAACTGTTGTAGAGTGGTTCCACAACTTAAGTGAAAATTTTGCAATTAAAACTCTAAGATAGAGATGCTGCTGCTAAACTAGGCATGTGTTGTGTGTGTGTGTAAGTAATATGTATAAATTATACATGTGTATATATGTATATAATTTCTATAGAAATTGACAAGTTTTATGGTGTATTAAATGGAACTTTAAGTACAGGTTTTCTATGGCCATGTAACAAACTGCCACTGACTTAGCAGCTCAAAACAACCTATGTTTCTTATCTCAGTTTCCATGAGTCAGGAGATTGAGCATAGATTAGCTGGGTCTTCTATTCAGAATCTCACAGGTTGTAATCAAGATGTTAGATGGGGTTACTGTCTCTTCTGAGGCTCTGCGGTCCTCTTTCAAGCTCACATGCTTGTTGGCAGAATTCACTTCCTGTGGTTGTAGGGCTAAGGTCCACAGCAACCAGAGGCCATGCCTCTCATACTCAGTTTACAGCAGGGCTGTCTGCTCATTCAAGGCCAGGAGGTGATTGTCTCTTATATCTAGACTCTCTGGACTCTCTTTAAAAGGGCTCACCTGATTAAATGAGGTCCACTCGGGATAATCTCCTTTTAGATTAAAGTCAACTGCTTTGAGACCTTAATTACATTTTCAAAATCCATCCACCATTTCCATAAAACATAACTAAATCCATCATATTTGCCATATAATGTAACCTAGTCACAGGCGTAAGATCAAGGAACAGAGATCATGGAGGCACTGGTAAGAATTCGCCCACCACATCTTACCTGAGCATAGTAAAGTTGTTGCTTCAATAATGCTGAGTGAAAGGTTGTTATCATTCTGACATAAAAGGCAACCTTAGAGTGTATAAGCTACAAAACACATTGATAAGTTGCTTTCATTTAAATATCACAGGGCCGAAAAGTAAGGATTGCAGGCACTCAGAAATAATATTGGAAAATAATTTCTGGTTAAATGTCAAGATGAGTGGCATGTACAGTAATTCAGAAGATTAATCACTTGAAATGAATTTTAATTGTCAGAGAAGGCCCTGTTAAAGAAGAGATGTAGGCTGGATGCTAAATGGTACAAAGGTTTGGCTGAAAGGATAAGGAAAAGAGGTTTAGCTTATAAATCCCTTTATCATTCTTTCTCAATAGGGTAGTGCAAAGCCATGCAAACATGAGTTTGAATTTCAGCTTTATCAGTAAGTAGCTGTGTGGCTTTGGGTAAGTTATTAGAACTCTCGGAACTTTCATTTCTTACTCATAAAAAAGTAGTAAAAATACCTACTTTAGAAGTGTTGATCAGAGAATAGAAAACCAAATTTCTGAGTTGCTTACTCACAGGACTGCTAGTAAGAATACAGTAATGAAAATATTTAATAAGAAAAGGACTTTGAAAACCATACAGGACCATAAAAATGTAGGTCACTCACAGCATAAATTCCCTAGTGATGTTTTCTCCTTGGTTAAATATCTCTAACTTATTGCTTTACTGTATTTGATACAATATATGTGTAAGCAATTTTAAGACCATTCTGAAAAAAGGAAGTTTAGAAATAGACAAATAAATAATAAAATAAGCCTTTCAACTGCTGAAAGTCTTTATAATTTAACACCATAAAAGTGAAAAAGAAAATGGAAATTTCAGGGAACATGAAGGCTAGTGTGAGTGATATTCAGGGAGAACATTTACTTTTGTTTTCTTTTTGTTGTTGTTGTTTTCTTTTCTATTTGTCACCATTTTTGTTAATGATTATTTCTGGAAAAAATAGATGCGATAAATCTTTATTGAATAAGTCCATTACAGATAGAAACCAATCATTTAAATCATAATAGTGTACCCAACATAAAAACACTGTTCATTACATTTAGAAGCTCAAAGTGATTCTTCCTATGTAAGCATACAATAGCTCAAGGTCCCCAAATAAAGGAGTTAATATCTCTAAGTGATTAACTTGGTTTGTAAGCACCCAAAAGTTTTAATTCATATTTTATATCTTTGGGAAAGAAGAACAACCAAAATAAAAATAGGTTTTCTCCTTGGATTTCAAACATCTTCCAATTGATAATCGCTGTAAATAAGGTGATAAGGGAGGACTCTGGGAATATTTATTGAATTGTGAAAGAACAAATCTGACAAACAATATATTTAGTCATTTTCCATTTATCATCATTATCCTGTGACAGGATATAAAAACAATTGTACTAAAATAAGGTGTTTTGTTGAGGATAAGGCTCTAGAGTATTAAAAAAAGGATTTATATTTGAGTAAATAAAATTCTGCTGGAACCTGAAATTGAGGAATATTTGAAGAATGCTCTGAAGTATGGTAACTGATTATTCTTCATTTGTAATGTCTGTTTCAAGCTGTCTTGAGCACACAGTCCAAGAAATTTTGAGTCAAGACACAGCGAGGGAAATACACTAACTTTTAAATTAACTACATTTGAAACGAATTATCCAGGTTGTTTAGGTAAACTGAAACTGGCATATATTAAGTAGGATTTCCTCTTTAATAGTTATATCTCTGAAGCATGTGAAAAAATGCGATTCATAAGAAATAATAAAACCTCAAGATTGACTAGTAAGTGTTCTTCTCCAGTCACGACTTCTGACCTATTGTGCACATGCTGGAGAATGAATCTAATTTTGAATATTCATTATAATCATGTTTTTAAAAAAATACATTTTAATGTCACGTAGAAACAAAAGCTGCCCACGGGCCACAGCCTAGTCACTTAGGTTTACCATGCAGTGATGAAAATTCATCAAAATGTCAAGAGATCTATATTTACCAAGTTTGATGAAGAAAATCTGACAAATACTATTTAAGATAAGTGGCATTTTTTCCTAATTGTTTTCATATGGATGAATGAAAATCAAGTGCCCTGTTCCTTTTATGAAATGTTAAATTGCTTAAAAATTCGTATTTGCACAACGGACCAACATGATTATGACTTCAAAACCAATGTATAGATTTTTTTCCCAGTTCATCTTGTATATTCAAATACAGAAAAGAAAGTACCAGTGAATGCTTAAATCTGAACTAACAAATTCAGTTTTATTCTACCTGCATTTCCTTGCTAAAATGCAACTCAGATAAATATTAGGTTACAAAGTAATAGGTATTTCTTCCACGGAGAGTATGTCAGACTTTCTATGTTGGTGGCAGTCCATCAAAGACAAACATAAATCATTTCAGCAGGTAATTCACCTCAGGAGTTAAGTATGTAAGCACTGAAAGAAAACCATACACTATTTTTCCAGTCCTCATAGAATGTGTCCTAATTCCAAGGAAGAACAAAGAAATATGCTAGGAAATGTAAGACAGATAAATATTAACCTTAGTGAATATTATAATTAAAGAAAGACAGGATCACATACTAACTTTTGCTCTCCCTGTAGTTTTACATGTGGGTGTGCTTCAGTGTATGCACAGCATACTAATAATGCAACCTTAAATCAAAGACCATAGACTGAACTAAAACTAGTAAGTGGTAGAGTTGAGATTTGGACCCCGGGTCTGTGAGATGGCATAGCACCTGGCCTTGACCTCTCTTTAGTGCTTATATCTCTTCATATAATTTTCCCAAAGGTAATCAAAAAGCATTTAAAGCAAATCCTAAGATTTGAGGTTCACTGGTACATAGCCCATTGCCTGTTAATCTAGAAATATATTTTTAATTATAAAATATAATAAAACAGGACAAAGCATTGAATCATTTCTGAAGTAAGACTGATTTCCAATCTTGAAATAAATTTCCTTACACTTGTGGACATTTCATTCCTTTCTGAGATGTTTGCAATTTTGCATGCTGAGGAAGGGTTGAATCATTTCTGAAGTAAGACTGATTTCCAATCTTGAAATAAATTTCCTTACACTTGTGGGCATTTCATTCCTTTCTGAGATGTTTGCAATTTTGCATGCTGAGGAAGGATGATCATCAAGCACAGGTCAATTCCTACATTCATGGACCCTTCTTAAGTCATCTCAGGGCAATGCACATATCCAGCTTCATCAACTCCTAAAGATTTCTGAAGAAAACTATTTTTATGACTCCATTCATTACCCATTTCCACTGTTTTTGGCTAGCAGTCCACTGCTTCAAAAAAAGATAATTCTCATGTGTAATATAAACTTAGCTTATCTACATTTCCCAAATTACACCAATTTATAGAGTGCAAGGAGGTGCAAATTTAAAATTACACTGGAAAAATGCTTTAACCAGATGAGGTCTAGGCAAACTGGAAGATATGATCAGGGAAGGGGCAGGTGAGTACAACCCTTTAACTCTTCAGCAGCAGACATTATTTCCAAAGTCAACCAATTTCCATTAGTCTAAGATAGACAACTGATAACTAGAGATAACTAGTTGGCTGATAACTAGAGAAGTAAACATTAAAAAATAAGGAATTAAGTTCATATCATTGCACGTGGAACAATGTTGCTTACTTACAACAACATCAGGCTTTCACTTTAGCCACTCTCCTGGTTATCAGGACAGACATTTCACACATAAATTCCTCCTCTTCTGTTCTAGTACCACATGCAAGCATCATGAAACTCATACAGAAAGTAAGCAAACAATTCAGAGACAGCGATAATTAGTCTAGGTCTGGAGTCATTCTATCCATAGTGATGTTGACCTTTGGTTTTCCCCATCAGACAACTTTACAGTTTAAAATGGTAAAATTGCAAAACTTATTGGAACCTCAAAATTCTAACTAAATGAAAATGTTTAATTTTATGTGATTACTTACATTATTATTAGGAAAATATTCCTAGTATATTATTGTATTATTACATTGTACATCTAAAACAAAACAAAACAAAAAATAATTTTAAAAACAGCCTTGTAACACGAAAGTCATGGGTTCAGATCCCTGTACCGGCCAGCTGCCATCCCCCCCCCCAAATCCCACAAAACATATGGTATTTCTACATTCAGTAGGAAGTCCATCATTACATTTTAGATTAAATAATCACTGTTCTATTATTCCTGTGCCATTCATTTTACAAGCTACTTAGGGTGGACTATGGAGAGTTATAAAGAAGGTAACCTAGCCCATGATTGATTAAAATTTTAAAGTTATGAATAAAAATAATACCTCAGACAGTAAATTTATTAGCTTCTCTAGGCTAATAAAGCAGCCCTTTTCACTTAAACCATGAACTTTCTTGGCAATTCAACACAGCCTCTCCTAATTGCCTTCAGTCAGTCTGACAGAAACATATTGCACAGGAGCCAGCTACTGAGAGAGCCCAAACTTGGTGCAGACCTGGAAGCCAAAAGGAGGGTGGGCATGACACAGACAAGTTGACCATCCTCATCAGAACCAGGCCAAAAACAGTAGAAATAAAGAGCAGTGGACATGTGCACGAGAGAGAAATTTTAGAAGGGATAGAGTTCGGAGAAAATGAAAATTAGCAAGAAAGGAAGGAATGACCTAGACAGAGTGATTATAATGAAAGATTGTATCTATTTTTACAGGATATCACTAAACTCCCTGCAACTGCCTTAAGAAGACAATTGTAATGGATGCCTCTCTATGCCCAGCTTGCGTCTCTTCCTTTAAGGAAAATACCCTTCCCTGTCTTAGTTTATGGGGCCAAAGCCCCTCTCCACATGTGGGCCCATGACCTTAGGTCAGGAGACCATTTCATTTCTTTGTTCAGAGTTATTGGTTGGAGGAAGGGCATGTGACCACAGGCAGGCCAATGAGAAGCCCCCTCAGGGCTTTTTGCAGGAAGTTACAGGAAGTGAATGATCTCTCCTGTGCTGACTGCCTAGGTGCCGAGGTGGGTGTTGGTGTGAATTGTCTATGACAGAGAACCTGCTTAGACATAAAGCCAGTGAAACAGAGAAGAGAGGGACTAATCAGTTCATTCCCTTTTTTGCTTCACCAAGTTTAAGTTGAGTTTTTGTCATTACAACCTAAAAGCACCTATACTTTCCATAAATTAACGTTGGACCAATGCATTTAACTGAATACATGTTTATACATTTTATATAGACCTCGCGTTGTTGTTGGGTTCTCTGAGACCTTTTCCTTCTTATCTAAGTTCACAAGATTTTCCTTCTGGGATTTGCCCTTCCCCAGGAAAAATGCTTACGATACTAGGAAAACGGTCATGGGCCCAGAGAGCCAGGGTCAGGCATCCAGGTATCCAGGGCTATAGAGGGTTGTGGCTGTGGTTCTCCCCCCGCCCCCACCCAGGAGTGGAGGCTGGTGGGACCCATGCAAAAGCCTTGTGCTGCACAACTGTCTTGTGCTAGACAGTTGTACCTAGTCTCATCAGGGAAATCTGTTGTTACTTGTCATGAGCCTTTCACGCTCTGCAGCATTATGACTCTCAAGAAATCCTTTTTTTGTTGAAAATCTCAACCTGTTCACCTTAAGGCTTTTAACGCTCAACTCCACTAACCCCCTTATCCAATCCCTCAGGAAACTACAATTGTCCAACACAAAGTATGTGCCGCTACCCTTTTTCTGCTCAGAGAATTTTCCCAGGCTTCTCTGCCTAGCCTACCCTTAAGTCTTTGCTCTGATCTTTTCTCCCAGAGCAGCATCTTGTTGATTCATCCCCGAATTCTCCCTTCTGCTGAGCCCAGTTAGATTCTAGGGGCTGCCTGATTCTTATTGCTTCCCCTCAGTTTGTAGCCAAGTGAGTTCCAGCATATCATTGCCCAGACTTCCAGGCCCTTGCCCAGTGCTGTGCTAGTAAATGTTTACCACAAGCTCTCCGGGAAAAAAGTCCGATGTGTAGCATTCGCGGATTTCCATACTGTGATTATTCCCACCGCAGCCAATTTCACGCTGACAACGTGATGTCAGGGAATGCAGAGTTGGGAAGAGATGTGTACGATCAGCTCTGCAGCCTGCTCCAGCCCACCACTGTCCTGGCCCCTCCTTTGTCTGTTAGGAGGCAGGATATGGAAAGAGGAATTGGCACAACTAAAGAATCCTAACCAGGTTATGTATTTTATATTAGAAACTTCCAATGTTTTAGTTATCGCCCACACAGTTTTAATTATTCTTCATTAGGTCCATCTGTCTCTCTACCTACCAAGAAGTGGGTAGAGATGAGGACAGAAGAGAGGTTTCATGTTTGGTGCTATAAAAAAACACACAGTTATAACAACAGTTATTACAATACATTTCTGAAAAAAAATTTGTTGATAAGTAGAAATGTTTATTTTGTTATTGACTAATAAATAGCAGGTTTTAGTCTATTAAAAGTAACAGCTGAAGACCATTTACGTTTCTGCTGGACGCAGTGTAATCTATGTAGAGTGTTTCTGACATAGCCTTTTCCTCCTCTTTGAAGTGCTTGGTTCCCAGCGAGTTATATATTTAGCTATCCACCTGTTATTTATTATTTTTGTTTACAGAAAACCATAAGTCCACAGAACACATAAAAGGCCCTATAAAGATGAGTTTTCTAATCCAATTATGAGTACAATACCTTGGGCAACAGACAAAATGTGCAAAGAGAGGGAAATATTTTTATAGTGCAGATTGGAAAAGAGTTTTATAAAAGAAGTAGGAAAAAAGTATAAATAGAAGACATTGCATGGTTTGGGGAGCACAGAATATGGGAACAGAATACATTATTTAAAATATAAATTAACAGCACTAAATAAATTAAAAGTTGGACCCAATAAAGAAAAACTTTTAGAATACAGAAGAAGAGGGTCAAAAAAGGAAATGGAACAATCAATCTAAGAGCATCAGAATATATATTATAGCAACTAACAAACTGTGGACTAGGAGACAAGAGACAAATTACTATGATGAATATTATGGGGAAAGAAGATAACTATACAAATTTATAGGAAGAGAAATCTGTGGGTTAGAAGATGTTAAGAAAAAATTTCAAGTTCACAGTTGAAGTTCAACAGTAGAAGATATTCATATGGAAGTTCTCTGATCACTTGAAAATTTATTGGTCAATGGTTTAAAAATTCAATATTTAGTTAGTGCAAACTCAACACCATTCATTTATTTGAAAAGCAATTATCGAGCATTAATGCTGTCAAGATAGGTGTTAGGGGAAAAGGAAGGCAACAAATATTTACTGACTTTCCGCTCAGGCACAGAGACTGAGACTTAACTTATATCATGTCATTTAACCCTATTACAATCTTGCTGGGTGGATTTTAACATTTTCATTTTTGGTTAAGCAAACTGCTGAAAATAATGGTGGCATCTGGCTACATTTTGGAAGTTGATGGATTGGATTATATGATAGTTTCAGTGAGATTACGTATTTGGAAGCAGAATTGATCAGAGAATCTCAGGTTACGGATCTATAAAATTAGGACTTTGACTCAGGTGCAAATTCAAATGAAAGTCTTCAGAAACCATTGGATTTTATTTTTTATTTTTGTTTTTTCAGTTACAATTAGTTAGATTCTGCCAGGCAGGGATAAACCCCATTAAATTTGTATTGCTTCTGTGTACTCTAGCACCTAGCTTAGAGTTGGCAACATAACTAGTGCTCAAGAAATTCTTCTCAAACCTTATTGTGCATTCAAATTCCCTCCTGAAAAGCTTGTCAGAATACACACTCTGATTCAGTGGGTCTGGGTGGCCTGAATTCTTCATTTCTAATAAATTCTGGGAGGAATCCGTGCTGCCTCTCTGAGGACCACATTTATGTATCGGGGTTCAATGATTGATTGGTTGACTGATTGATTGACTAGCTAACCTAGGAGGAATGTCTGATGGTTAGAATCTTCCTTAAACAATATCCTGTTTGGATCAATTTCAGCTACATATTATTTGATGGTTTATAAATAAATATATAATATATATTTATTTCTTAGGGTATTAAGATGATTAGGAATATACAACATGAATCTGGTCTTTTCTAGGTTAAAAGTGTGGGAGAAAGTAGATTTTAGTGGTGTTTTTATTGGTATTATTATTTCTATAATGGTTATTAGTAATATTCTGCAACTGTTGTTTCTGGCTAGTAGAAACCATGGAATGATATTGATTTTTTTCTCTCCTGCACAGAAGCACCTGGGGATCTTTTACAAACTACAGACAGCTGTGTCCCACCCATTGGCAATATAGTAAGTGTTCTGGTATCTGTATTTTTCAAAAATTACCCCAGCAATGTGTTTCGGAGACACATGTATATCTAAGTAAGCCTTTGTTATAATAACAATATCATGATTCTAAGATAGATGACATATTAATAGAATTGGCTTAGGATAAATTAAGAAAATTAAATTTTTAAAATGAAGGATACTTAATTCTTTCTGAAATATATTGTATAAATAAAATCCTAAATATAGCACTGTGAGGTTATATGTGTAGGTAGTTATTTTAAAACATATATAAGGATACAAATGGTGATTGTCAATTAATAGCATCTTCTAGTTATATAAAATAAATTTTTCCCCTTTATATAAGTCCGAAATATTGAAAATTTACTTGCTTAAAAAAGAATTAAGTGAAATATAACTGTTGCCACAACAATTCTTCAGTCTGTTATAATCTGCCATTCTCTTTGAAGGATTAAATAGGCTTTCCAAAATGTATGTATATGTACATGTACGTATACACATATATCCGTACATAAAATAAAGATATATGTATTAGTTCATAGCAAACTTATACACTTTTTTCATGCATTACACATAAGAAGTATATTACAGTAGGACAGATCAGAGATATTAGGTTTTCTTATTAATTAATCAATTTCTCAAAGTGTTTGAACTGAAAACAGATGAGTGAAACTGCATTGTAAGGTCATTCATTATCTTGAAAAATTTTCTTAGGAGTTTCACATTGAATATAAATACCAAACACACCTTTTTCAAGGAAATTATCCTTCAATGTTAAACATTGAATATTTTATATTATAATTAGATCAAATTCATTCAAGTTGTTTTAAGGGTGGCAAATATATGTCTAAAACTGTTCTCAGGGAAACTTAAGAGATTTTTAAGCTTCCTAAGAGTCGTCTTTTCTTCCCTTAAACACCAGGAACTTTTTTTTGTCCTTGAGCATCTTATTAGCTGAAAATAAAAGTTGATCTCATTCCAATTCTGTACCAGTAACTCTCATCCCTACTTTGGGCCCTGAGCACATCCTGTGGGATAACGTGCTTCTGAACATTGCCAAGAGCTCAGGTGGCAATGGTCCTGGAGGCCTTTCCCTTCCCAGTGACGTCATAGCCATGTGCTTACCCCTGCTGCAGTAAAGTAATTCTGTAGTCCTGATAAGAGTTAATTGTAAAGGTGAGTTATTTGGAAACTCTTTTCTAGCTTTAAATGTCATCTAGCATTTTTGGATGAGAAGTGAAATTTTTTAATTAAAAATAAAATAAAATTCACGTATGTTGAAGTATTATAAAAGATTGGTTTCCTCCTTAGCAGAATGTAGGCTCTGGCAGAAATATAGTTTCAGGTGTGGGTGTAGGAGGGAACCAAACTTGGATGAAACAGGATTTTATCTTCCTGGGGTGGGCTGCCAGTTAAATTTCTGCAAATAGCAATGTCATAAAGCATGGTTTGAGAGAAAGACCATGTGCTTTTTAGAGTAGCAATTGGGAGAAAAACAACAAAATTACAAGGAGGCTAAATGTAAAAAAAAAAACAAGATTTCTCCTTATCCACCTTAAGTCTCGTGGTTTGAGAGAAAGACCATGTGCTTTTTAGAGTAGCAATTGGGAGAAAAACAACAAAATTATAAGGAGGCTAAATGTAAAAAAAAAAACAAGATTTCTCCTTATCCACCTTAAGTCTCACAAAATAAAAATGCATTTAAAAAATGTGCTTTGTTCAATAACTCTTAAAAATCAGAGTTTAACAGCATGAATCTTAAAAGTTCCAAGAGTGCCTGCCTGGTGAACTCTGCTGTCTGGGTAGGAAGATATAAAGAGGTTAATTAAAGAAACGACAAGTTCTGTGCTTCCTTAACATGGCTAAGGAAGACACATTAGCAAAGCCACATACAAAGCTGAACAGCAATTAGAGAGAATCAAATAACAGACACACAAAATGGAACCTTTGGCAAACCTAAAGATAGACTCTACCTCAGCATCTGTCGTTATGTTACAAACATCTAGAAACCTTACGTTTCTGATTTTTGCTTCATGTTCAACTAAGCTACCCTCTCTCTTTCTCTCTCTCTCTCTCTCTCTCTCTCTCTCTCTCTCACACACACACACACACACACACACACACCACACTTTGCCTCCACACTCCCCCTGTCACGTGGGTTTTATGGGGAAATTGAAGTAAAAAGGAGTTATATAGGAAGTTGTCCAAGGTGACAGAGGGGAAATAATTATGTTGGAATAACTAAGAACGATATGAAGAAAATCAGGGTTTAGTGGAAAATAGAAGTAGTTTGCCTGTTAAGAGGTTGAGATATAAGGAGAGGGGAGCATTTGATTTTCTATCCATACAATTCCTGGCATCATTTTCTTCCTTATCTTCTAGCAAATGAGTCAATAGTCTTTTTGGTGCTTCGTGTAAGTCCATCAGAGTTCAGACTCTGTAGTTCGGTGAACTTCCTGTTTATTTATTGTTCTGTCTTCCATATTATGCCACCCAAGCTACATTTTTCTTTTTTTCTCTCTCATCTTGTCAGATTTTTTTTTCAACTCTCCTGAGTCATTTTTTAACATACAGTTAGGAATTTTTCCAGCCACTTGAAAATTCTATACTCTTTTCCTGCCATTTAAAATACAGTATTACAGCAAATTACTGCTACTGGGAAGAACATTCTGACTTGATCAGTGCAACCATGGTGTAAAGTGTGATAGACAGAATTCAAACACTAAGAGGATAGTCTCTAGTTCTCATATACCATTCTTTAAAGATAAGTAGTAGATAAACTGTATTTAAATTAAGACATTGGAAATATATTCGTAAATATTAGATATTACTAATTTGTTAACTATGATAATTTCACACAGAAACCCTTTTGTTGGAAACTGAATTTCTTGTGTAATAATTAGCTGTGGAATATTACCCCAAACAGGTGTCTGTAGCCTGTCAAAGTCAGAACAGGTGATTTAGAATTAGCGTATTAAAAGAACTGTGAATTAGCGAAGCAAAAACGTGTTAATTTCTTGTTCCATCTGTTAATATGAATTCACTGCCAAATATTTTACTTTGTAGAACTGTGCTGGGATTGGCAAGAACATACACTATAAAAAAAAGTTTAAAGGCCTGAATGTTTAAAAATCATGACATACGTTACTGCAAAAATAACTTCTACATTTTTGAACATGCTTTTTTTTCTTTTTTATCTTTGAAAAAAATAACTGCAGAGATTGCCATATAATATAGAAAGTTAACTAAAGAAAACATACGATCAAATGTTAGACCTTTAAAACAAAAATTGGAAGAAAATGTTATTCAAGAATGTTTGATTGTAAATGAAGACTAATTCTTCAGTGCTGCTTCTCAGATGTATCTGAGAACTGCTCTGAATAGCTGAAAGACAGAGAAAAATATCTGCTGCTACCATGAAGCTCATATCCAATAATATCCTCTTATATAGAGATGCCATTATAGAAAGAGAGATCATTTTTGTCTACCCAAATACTGTAATCCTTTAAAGGATTATGGTACAATTTAGGTCACTAAACCATAGCTCGAATAATTCCTAAATCTATTGTTCATTAGCTTAGTTTTGTTTTTTCCCCCAAATTTTACTTGCATGGATAAAATCAAAGTACAATATATCCTTAACTCCATATACATGTGTATAATTGTATATGCCCGTGGCAGTAGCAGAGGGTGCAGAACAGGAAAAGTGAAAAGATCCATAATAAAACGTAAACAATTCTTGATTTGCGTCACCATTTCAACACGTAAAGGAACTTGGCCTGCAACTGGATGCATTTTTATTCTGAAAACCTTAAGAGAATCTAGGGCTAATGAACTGTTGAACCAGTTTGCCATCTTTGCATGTCTTTCCTTTGCAGGCAGATCCATGGGAGAAGAAAGGAATTTGAAGTGAATTGAAATTTGTGAGCTTAGACATATGCTAAGAGTACAGTTAACTTGAGTTACTTTTTCCATGCTGCTGAATTGGGTCCTGAATGAGGCAGTTTTGTGACTTAAACAGATTTCACTAATTTTCCTTTCTTGCACATTTAAAAAACAAACCACACTCTCCCATATTGCTGTTTGGGTTTTAACGGAGCTAAGGCATGCACACCCAATTACTATAAGCACTTTAAGTAAAGCTTAAAGATATGCAGCATGTTCTTAACTGCAAATGATATGATAGGTAGTGTCTTTCCTCTCTAGTTTTATGTCACATCCAAGAGATTAATCCTCTCATGAATCATCCATAATGACTAGAATAATTTGGAGAACTGAATGAAATTTTTCAAATTATTTATATCATGAACTCACAAGAATATGAATGGTGGGTTATGCAAATACAAATCATGCTTACAAAAGCTAAATACAAGAAAAAGGAAAGGAAGAGGGGTGAGTTTATATTTCAAAAACTGGACGTCTTTGAATTGACACACTGTCATTATTGCTTAACCGGTGAGTGATCTGTTACAGCTTATGAAAGACATAAGGGCAACTTTTATTGTTTCCAACACTTGAAAAGGAAAAATAATGATCTTTTGTATAGGTTACAGCAAACATACCAAATTATCCAAGGATGTGAAATGCTCATATTATGTGAAGTTCATAATAATATTTTAAGAAAAAAAACCCTTAAAAGTAGCCAAAGATATTTTTCCTATTTCAATGAAATAAACTGAACATGAGTTTTTAAATTCTTCCTAAACATGATCTCAGACAAAAGACAATACTCTATTTACCATCACATTTAAGAAATATTGGTTATTATATAGGAATCATTGATAAAATAGTTCCAAAATTCTATATCATCAGCCTAAAAATTCATATAAAACTATACAATACATAAAACATTTTATGGAGTTTTAAATTATACAGTACATCAAAGTTTTAGTTGACTTATCTGAAAAGACATTTTTGGTATGTAAATAAAAATGCAAAGAGAAGAACCTGTCAGAAAGTAAATAAAGTATGCAAATTAAATAAAAGGTAAGGCAGCTACACTTTTTATATAAATAACTGTGTTAACAGAGCTTTATGCATATTACAATATATTCAGATGCATAGCTTTTGCAAAAATAAATTCATTGCTCCTCTCCAAAGAATGGATTAAAACAATTTATTTTATAAAATTTGGATAGATAGGATAAGAAATGTAATAGCCATCCATGGAAAATAAATATAAAAATTATTCAAGCTCCATCTACTTTATGTTAGTAATGAGATGCACTTCATTCAAATTCCTTTCAATTGAAACAGTGCTGAGGAAGCAAAAACATGATTCTGTAGGAAATGATTTCTAATCTTCATGATAACATACCGATATAATATAATTATTTACAATTGACTAAGAGTTAATTTCAATAGTATAACATCTTTCTTGCAAAAATGTCAGCTTTTATTGATGAAACAAACTAAGAATAAAACATTTTTACTTGTAGTATTACAGTGCTGTTTTTCATTCTGTTAACCAAAACAACACAGTAATACTGTAAACAAAAAAATAACATCAGATTGCTTATGTTTGCATGATTTTATCAAGAACCACAAGCAATGCAATGAAGTACCTTCACTATAATTTTGGAAAACACTTGATTATTTTAGACTATAGTCACAGTATATTCAAAGTAAGAAGTGACCACTGGGTTAATTGTGTTAATTATCTATTATGTCAAGGTAAAACATAAAATTAATAATTGAAAATGACTGATCTCACTAATTTAAGGGAGAATAAAAGTAAGTAAAACACAACAGAAAAAACTATGTACCTGTCTATCAACCATCTGTCAACACAAACACAAACACACACACACGTACACACCCCAGTTCATATATATCAGTGTTTCTCAAATGGATTCCAACTTAATGTTTAGAGAAATTTTTGATTATCACAACCTGGGGGGCAGCGCCACTAGCGTCTAGAAGGTAAATACCAGGGATGTTGGTAAACATCTTCCAATGCACAGGTCAGCCCCCTCACAGCAAAGAATTATCCAGTCCAAAATATTAAATGGGAATTTCTATGTTGAGAAATTCTGATAGCTACCTAGAGCTTTTGCCGTTACCACCAGCTCTTTTCTAAACTGAGAAATAGCAAGTATCTACACCAACTAACCCTCCCTAGCCACCAAACTGGTTAAGTCAGACCACCATCATTATAGAGAAATAGGATTCATTCTTAATATATATTTCTGGCACACATCCTTTGTGCCAGGAATTGTTGTGGGCATGGTTCTAGAAAAAGTTGGCGCTAGTCTAGACCAATTTCTTCATTTAAAGGTTGGCAAATAACTAGCCAGGAAAATGAAATCATTTGCCTAAGCTCATTTTGGCATGGCTGGGTTCAAACTAAGTTTTATTGACTGAGAGATTTCAGGGAAATCTTTTGAACACTGGAACCTCTGCTCTCATCAGAGCAAACAACTGAGATTAGTATCTGTGTAATGTGTGTGTGTCATTATGTGTGTGTTTTCCCATATATTGGCTAAAACTTACTTTGCTTTGAATAGAATTGTTAAATTTTAAGAAATAAAGGTAGAGTATGCAGTAAAAAGATTGATTCCACAGGAATAGACCTAATTAGCTGAACGAATCTCCTTCTGTGTTGTATTTTAATAGTATGCTCTCATTTTTCTATTAAAGGTCCTTAACAGAAACTACAAAAATGAAAATTCTTTTGGCAATGATCCAACATATAAAGAACAGTATGAAATAATATTATCAGAATAAATTCCATAAAAAGTTTTCACTTCTTTAAAGATGTTATTATTTTCTTCCTTTGTTCCCTGGCTGCCAGGAAGGTCAAAGACAAATATGAATTTCAGTAGCAGCAAAAACATTAGTCCTTATGTTTAACATATCTGTTTCTTTATCCTTTTCCCCTGGTTTGCTATGTTTTTTTTTTTTTTAAAGATATAGGGAAGTATAAATAAATAAATATTTCATTAGGTAGAACTGGCTTCTATTTTTCTAGAAAATTTACTTGAGTGTCATAGAATAATAACATTATAAATGGTTGCAAAACTGAGTAATTTACTTGCACTTTCTGCTGTCATGATTTACTCAGTGATTTTGCAGCTATTGTACTCTCTAGTATTCCAGAATAGGTTACCACGACACTTGTTCTATCATATTTTTACTTAAAACAATCTAACATGCCAATGGCAGTATAAAGACTTGTAACTATAATTAATTATAATAGTTACCATAGCTCTTCCATGCACTGGGCACTGTGTAGTGTATTTGTGTGTGTGTGTGTGTGTGCATGTGTATGTTTTATCAACTCAATCCTGAAAACTAGGTACAATCACCCTTGTTTTACAGATTTTAAAAAAAAATGGAAGCTTGGAGAGGGTCAGTAACATGCCTAATACTATCCAGTGAGTTAGTGGCAGACCTAGAATTCCATCATGCATCTGTCTCACTGCAAATCCTGCTTGCTTTCACTTGTGGTTTTAGTCTACTTCATGCATGAAAAAAGTTAAACATTTTTCTACAGTATGAAATAAAATTCTAAGGTAGAAATTTAGGTGTGATTTAGCTCTATTTCTGGTATGGCTACTTTCATTGAATCTATTGAATACTTATTAATTTTATTCCTATTCTGTTTCTTTCTCTACTTTTCCCCACCACATAGCAATACCATAGAACTAACAGCATAGCATATTATCTGAAGGATTCAAAATATATATTTAAAAAATCGCTCACAGATCAAAGTTTACATATTGCCTCTTCTTAAATGTTGCTTAAGTGTACCTATTTGAAGAAGGGGTTGTGAATGATACTGTTTTCATCAAGAAAGGTATAAAACTGTGTATCAAGTTTTATGTTCATGAAAGACTAAAACTGATGAAGGCTTTTCAAAAAATATAAAAATCTATAAATAAATGCAGTGATGCCTCATTTAACTGGAACTGATTATACCGTAAGAATGATATCATGGAAAAAGGAGAATATTCGTAATTATGTGATGTGAGCTACCTGCTTTACCAGATGCCTGATCATGACCTACAATGTTCAGTTGTCTCAGTCCCAAGTCTTGGAAGGTAAACTTGTTAGACTCAAAACAAATGCGTAGTATTTGAAATTTTTCTTTGTTTGGATGAGGGGCAACGTTTTCCTTTCTTTATCTCTCTCCTTTCACACTGTCAATATCCCCCAGCTACCTCCAGGCTGACCTTTTCCCCTCTTCATTCAATTTGTAATATAGAACAGGAGATTCTGATCAGAATATATTGACTGATGATACTTCAATTGCCCATTGATTTTATTATATTGCTACCCTTACAGAGCCTTAGTGTTTAAATCTTATCCATAATTACCAAGTGAAAAGGCCCTTTATTTAATTGAAATAGTTTAAAGGTGTGGTAGGAGAATTCTGATCTGATCTCCAAAATTCTATCCCTCCTAGCATAAATGCCCAGTATAATTGCCTCTCTTCAATATAGACAGGATCTGTGAATATGATGAGCTATCACTCTGTGGTTAGGTGAAGGGATTTTGAAGATGTAATTAGGGTCCCAAATCCACTGACTTTAAGTTAATCAGAAGGTTGATGATTCTGGGTGGCCTTGAGCTAATCAAGGGCACCCTTTAAAAGATGATCAGCCCTTCACTAAGAGGGAAGACTGGAAGCAGGAGTGATACTCTCCTGCTGGCCTTGAAAAAGCAAATAGTCATGCTGTGAACTGCGTACAACTTAGGGTATCAGTCTACAACCACAAGACGCTTAATTCTTCCAACACCTGGTTATCTTGGAAGAAGACCTTGAGCCTCAGAAGAGATTGTTACTGCATCGATGACTTGATGGCAGCCTTGTGAGACCCTAAGCGAGGACCCAGCTAGGCTGTGCCCAGGCTTCTGACCCATGGACACTGCAAGATAATAAATGTGTGTTTTAAGCTGTCAAATTTGTGGTGACTTGTTAGGCAGCAATAGAAAACTAATACAGGGGATCAGCAGGTCAGTGGGATATTGGCAAAAGAGGTGATAAAATGGGAAGAAAGAGATGATGCAAGGGATGTTCCCACACAGGAAAATAAGTTTCTGCTCCTACTGAAGAGGTGGTTGAATTAAATGGAGGCTTGGATTCAGGACCTAGGTCTATCTTACCCAAGCACAGTTTGGTTATATCCAGACCAGTCACACTTGTCATAAACACCCTCTCCTAGACAATACTAATAAGGACTAATATTTTTGAGTGTTTGCCAGGCATTAGGTAAAGTGTCAGGCACTGTTCAAGGCAATTTACATATATTGTCTATTTTGATTCCCATAACCACCTGATATGTATTGTTTCATATTATTATTATTATTAGTCCTGTTTATCTGATGATATGTACAGGTCAAATGTGTCCATCATCAAATAGCTAGCAAATGGCAGAGCCAAGATTCAAACGCTGATTTAACCAATTCTAAATCCCATGATCTGAACACTTTCTGTATTTCCTATCCTCTAAACAGGTCCCTTCATATCTCTACTGATCTGATCACTTTATTAACCACTATTTTCTTCAATCTCTGCCCATAAATCTCTGTCTTTTTTCATTTTTGGTACATATATTAAGGCATTTTCTAACCTTAATGTAGCATTATCATTTGAATAAAAGTAGTATGTCCTTATATAAGAAATTCACAGTGTGTCCAATAATGTTACTGAGATTATTCCAACAGTTTTTAATGAAGAGATGGTAAAACAGGTGTTTGAAAAAATTATTTTTCCCCAAATTGAAACAAACAAAAAAAACAAACCTGTTTAAAAATTCAATCTAGGTATCTCCGACAAACAGTGTTTTTATTGTAAAATTATTTGTAAGATCCACAGTACACTTATTTACAGAATATCTTAAAGAATATAGTATTAACTGTTTTACTTGATTGGCATACTCTTGGCACTAAATGATATTTATATATTTTAAATTACCCTTAATTTGTTTATAACAGTTGCTCAAATTCCATTTGTATAGAAGGACCATTTTTCCCTAAAGCACTGACATTCTACTACTTGCTTCACGTTAAAGATTTCTTTTTTCCAAAAAGTCCATTGACAGTTGAAACACTATAAAAAGAAGATTGGTTGTGTCTCAAGTTTGACACAGCTGAAGTATTTGTGTTTTATAATTTTATCACTATAATACTTAATTTTCGATTTTGGAAGTGCCTTGTTTTATAAAAGTTTAGAAGAGCCAATATCAGACCATTTTTGACCTGCAAAATTAGCAATTTCATTTGGTTCAAACAAATTTTAAATTAGGATTCTAAAGTATCCATATATTCAATGAGCATTGCTTTAACATTGACAATACTTTTAGCCCAATGTGCTTGAAAAAGTTAAATGGACAAGCAAACTCTAAGAAAATGATTCTAGCATCTGGTAAATGTGCATATTTACCTTGTAACTTTATATTTATTTACAAAGGAATAGTTTTATTTTATTTATGCTCAAGGATATGAGCCATTATGTTTATCCTCACCAATTACAAAGGGTTAGATTATAAAACCACAAGAGTTTATTTGTGGTCAAGCTCATGATTTATTCAATTGGGTATTTTCTCTTTGATAAAAGCGTCATTTTTGTGAGAGGGCAGGACTATTCCTCCTGAGTTCAAATGAAAAGAATATATATGCATATATAATGTTTTAGTTCAGTTGTCTACTGGGAAAGGGTTGATATTTCACTACCTGGGAGAATTTAGAGTCATCTGCAAACTAGAGAATGCCTGATCTTCTTCTTCCAAACAGTTTTTATCATAAAAGTCATAAAATAGAATTACTTCCCACCTTCCATATTATCTGTGCCACTAAGTTAAATAAGTATTTTCCCCAGAAATGCAGATTTTTCAGCCCAGAATTTCACACCACATTGGACTGAAATTTTCAAAAAGAATATAAAGTGTCAGAATTATTTTTAGTCAGAGCAAGAAGTATTATTTATACCTTGCCATAGTTTTTTATGTAAAAGTTTAACAAAAAAATTAACTTGGGAAAAAAGTAAAATCTGAATGTCAACTGCGTTAAAGGTCATCTTTAACAATGCCTTGTAGGGGCAGGGGTGGTAGTACTGATTGTGGAGGTGGTGATATTTTAAATGTAGAATCACATAGAAGGAATGAGGAAGAGACTAATGAATATGGAACACCAAGAATGCAATCTATAGGCACTTGACATTCATTATCTTAGGTAATCATTTCAACATGCCTGTGTAGGAAAGGTTATTATGTCTCTTTAGAAAGTGAAAAAACTGAGGTTAGCGAGATCAAAAACCTATTTAAGGTCTTGCTCATAGTAAATATCAAAGTCTAAAACTAAACTCAGTCCACTTTAAGAAACTCAAGTTTTTAACTTTTTATATACAATCACCTTGGTTGATACTTGCTTGTATTAACCATGTGGGATCATACTCATCATTTAAAAGTTTTAAAAAGCATTCTATCTGTCTATCCATCTAGCACTATCTATCTATCAATCTCCATATACATCCATATGTCCATATGTGTACATGTGTGTCCATATATAAGTGTATACGCATATAACCCCCAAATTCACTGGAACATTGAACACTTTGCAATCCAGAAGTGGTGCTAAATTAGCATTAAGTGATTTTCATTATGAAACAATTTTGCCCTTAAAAATGTCCTATGTCATAAATTCTAAGAATGATTGCGGAGGGTTAAAAATCTTGATTTTCTTTTGACTTTTAGACAGGGCTCTGTAGCTAAAAAACTGATGGGACAAAAGCCCACAGCTAGCAGGGCAAAAAGCCCATCTAATCAATTCTAATCAAGTGTATGTTGATTCTCAGTTGATTTTTAGATAGGGTTTTTAGTAATGCATGTATGGGACAAAAGACCTCCGCTAGGGGGCAAAAGCCCACAGCTACCAGGCAAAAGCCCATCTAATCAATTCTAATACTTTTTAGGGATGGGATTATGTACTTTGATTATTTAATATACTGATTGTTGTTAAAAGATGTTGAAAGAATTGCTGTAGGTAAAAATGTGAAAAAGTGTTTGCTATGGGCAAGCTGTTTGTTGACAGAAACTTTAGAGACAATTATGTTACTAGTTTCCATTGTTTAAGCTATACCTAGCCATAGATAACTTTTGTCAGACTGCCAATATCTTTGTGTCCTTTTGAAATGATTGAATCAACTGATTTTTCTTGTGAAACTTCCTTGTCTTTATAATAAAAATAGAAGCTAACTTTGAATCGGGCTGTACCCAGTTTTCTCCTTCTAACAGGAGTTTCTGAGGTGCAGTCCCTTCAGGCTTTTCATTGCATTTATGTTGCTTTAGGTAATCCTTTTTTGTGTCTCCATTACACAGTGAGAAGTGTAACAAACGATGATATTTTAGAAAGATAACAGTGGTTATCTGTACATCTAATTTATGAACCAAGTGATCATAGTTGTGTGTGGAGAAAATTTTTATACACATAGCTCAAGTTTATAACATATTAACTGTTGCTTTCTTTAGTAGAGCTTTTGTCACCTTTAAGAAAGTGATTGACAAAGATGATAAATGGGCTCTGTTTATTATCTTATCTTTAAACGTATTATTGTGAAGCCATTTAACAGCTCTTCTTTGATGATCTAAGATCTAAAAAATAAATTGTGAAAAAATGCAAATATTAAGTTTCTGCTCACAGATATAAAGTCTTGGTGTTTGGTTATTATACTTCAGAAGCACCTCATCAATATTCATCTCTTGTCAAATTCACCCACTTAGGAGTTAGCCAAAAAGTAGTCACTGGGGAAAAACAAAAATGACAATAAAAAAGCCAAGGGCATCATCTTAGAGTTCATGTTGAGGGCTTGACTCATGGACACAAGTGTAGTCAAACTTTGCATACACATTTTTACGGTTCAAATATAGTTACTCTACAGTTGCTACACCTTTTAGTTTAGTAATTGTCTGTTAGAGTCAAGTCCTGCAATAATTTAATATGAGTATATAATGCACCTGAGAATGCTGCATTCTCTTTTCTAACACATACAAAACCAGTCTCCATCTCCCAGCCTCCCTTGCAGTTGGAGTGGCCATGTGTCTGGATTCTAGTCATTGGAATGCAATGGCATGAGATGTGTACTATTTCTGGGGCAAGACTTTTAGGTAGCTATTGTGCCTTCTCTACATTCTCTTCTTGCACCTGCCAGATGTGAACCACAGTGATGAGGCCACAGGATCATGTAGAACCACAAGATGCAAGGAGTCAGGGTCCCTTAATCACTGCATGAAGGTGAGCTGCCTATCCAAGAGCCTCCAGCTTGTAATGTTTCAGAACTGTTATCATTCAAGATCTAAATGTTTTGATTGAGCCATTATACGTTTGTGGTCCATTTGTTATGCCAGTTAAGGAGACTCTAACTCATACATGGAGGATCTTCTATGGATAACAAAATGAATACTAAAAAATAACTTGAACCCATATGTAAAATAAAATATATACAGTTACTATGTGTTAATAGGTGAAAAAATTGTGATTACATAAGACAGAATGTTAGCTATTAATTCTGTTTCACTAAGGCCACACCTGATCCTGTTCTGCTTCATTTTAATCATTCAATGTGTTAAATCTGTTGACCAAATCAAATGATGTATCTTTACTTGCCATAGTGGCACAAGCAGATCTGGCCTTTTCTGTGTGGGTATCAGGCTAATGATACTACTGTAGAAAGTCCCCAGACTTTCTGCCCCAAAGTGCTCAGTCTGTCACTTTAAGCCTCTGTAGTTTGTCTACACAGAGTTCAACAATTTTCCCTTTATGACATCAGATATTTCACTTATCAAATGTTATTAAATAAAATTGTGCAAGGTTTAAGAAGTACCTTACTGCTGCATTTGCAAGGGTTTTATAAATTTTTATTGCTATAGGAGGGAGAAAAAAGACTTTCTCAGTTGATTTCTGCCTGAAAAATAACAACCCTTCCTATTATCCCCAGTATTACTCAAATGCCCTTTTCTATATGATTGTTTCCAATATCTTCTACAAATATTTCCTAGGTAAATAAATACTGGGCCTGTCTTAATACACTGTAAAACAATTTTTAAATTTTTTTTCACCAACTTTGAGTGATACGTTCATGTAAAACATTTATATTTTGCCTGCAGAAGAACTCTTCAGATTCTCATTCAAGGACTGCAAATATTTATTTCAGACACAGTTTTAAGAAAGTAGTTTTCTCAACATACAGCAAAATAGAGAAAGAGAAAATGCCATAGAATGAAACACAAAGAGTAGAAAGAGGTGGCAGATAAAGATAAGACCAAAGAGTGAAACTGTATAAAAATCTGGGGAAAATTCAATGTAGAATTCAATAACCTCCCATACCACAATAATCATTGAGGGCCACTCTGCAATAACATATAACATATGTTTACAATGAGAGGTCCTCAGTAATGCATTACGTTAAAACACATATGTGGGAAAGAGTGATTAATATTTAGAGGATTCCATCCAAAATGTTGGATATGACCTCTTGATTTTTAAAGAGGGAAAATCCCAGTAACTGGGAAAATGTAACCCAAATAAATTTTATGGAGTTGATGAGGTTTTACTCTCTATGCCTTTCTCTTTCTAAGCTCTCCTAAGGCATTTTGCATGCTGATTTTAATTATTGCAGTGTGTATTCTTTCAAATATTTCTTATAATGGATAAATTGCAAAACAACAGTTTAATCATTCTTAAATTATTATTTTTTAGATCTTGTACTAGAACTTAAGAAAACTCAGTACTTATTTCTCATTATATCAGATTCATCCTCATACTCTTTTTTTTTTTTTCCTGCCCTTGTGATAAAAATAATGGAAGGAAGGACCTAGTTCTGGGAATGTGAATTAACACAGCAGTGTGGCAAGGTTAAAAGAACAAGGATTTTAGAATCTATCAGAAGTGTGTCCCAAAAAGGTTCTTGCCACACACAAATTGTGTGAGTCACTTAGCTTCTCTAATACTCAATTACCACATCCATAAAATAGGGACAATAATTCTCATGGAAGGTTGTGTGTGTTAAGTAAGATGGTGAATGTAAAACAACTAGCACAGTATCTGATGCATGATTTATTACTTAAATTATTTTGATAATTTAACTAAATATATAATTTTTTTGATAATTGCTTCCCAAGTATTGAGATCCATATACACTATTGCCATATATGTGATGAGATTAAAGTCATGCATGTGGATTTTATTAACACATTTTCTGATTAAATCTACCTAAAAGTAGTGAGATTGACATTAATAAGAACACTCAGTTTGTGTAGATTAGCTAATGTGAGATTCAAATCGATTTAACGTGTTTAAGTTTAAAAAGTAGCAACATGTCTTGGAAAATAATTACTAGGAATTTTCTTTATGGCACTAATTTTCTATTCACGTGAATGAGGCTTAGTGAAGCTGTCATAATCATCTTGCAATGATACAAGCGGAAATTCTCAGAGATGATGTTATGATGAGAAGGTAAAACAAAATGCTGTCACTACCATGGTGTGTACTAAGAGGATAATGATGAGTTTCAGAATTATAAGATGTTAACTAGGGATTACATCGGTTTAAGGTATAATCCTAACATTAACTTTTTAGTAATTCTTTCACATGGAAATCCATAGTAGAATTGAAGTACCAATATCTGTATAGCAATACACATGTGGATGAGATATCTGAGGACTGGATGTGATCTAGAACCAGAAGGGAAGTGATAAGAGAAAAAAAATCAACTGATTATCTATTTTATTTTTTAACAATTAACAAGCAAATATATTACAGGGAATAGGAAGTTGAGTAAGAAACTCCCACTGGGCAGAGTGATACCTAAGAACTTAGCACAATATAACTGAAGAATTAAAATAGTAGATCTACAAAATGATATAAGAATGTAAAGGAATGGCCTGAGCAAAAGGAAGAAATGAGATCACAGTTGTGCATAGTGAATTTGTCACTAGGATTAAATGAGATACTACGTGTGAAATACATGGCCTCGTAATTGGTATCTCGTTAGTCCTCAATCATACTGTTCTGTTGTGGATTTTTTCATATTTATTATTTTTTGACTGCATATACATGAAATACTCAGGCCCTATGCTGAATATTTGGCCTATCCCAGGATATGGAATTTTGTTTCAGTAATTGTAGACCTTCTTAGTTGCCATGGTTTAGGAGACATGGGAATAGTTACAGGGAGACTTTTCCCTTTTTTTTTCATGTAGTGCTTGTAACTAAGGCTGATGATAGCTTTTCTCACCATGCTTCTTGCACTCATAATAAGCCTGAAATAGAAGGATGTAATAGTGAGAGAAATGGTCACCAGTGTCACCTGAAAATTCTGAGTTGCTGCTAAAGACTAAAATGTTTTTCTACACATAGAGGGTATAAGAGAAAAAGGAAAAAATCATGGTCAAGCAAGAGGAGAAACATCAGAATGACAGTGTCACAAAAGCCACTTAGCTGAGAGTTATCAAGAAGCCACCCACACTATGGGATCAACAGAAAGGTGAAGATTTATAGTCAACCATGTTCAGCTACTCAGTACTGTACACTCAGTATGACTGCTCAAGTTCAGTGCACTATTGATGGTGTGCGAACTTGTGATCTCTCAGCACAGTATGATCAATTGCTTCCCAATTTTGTAATCTGTCCATTTAGTGTTAAAACTACCCCAGTTATCAATATAACTGACTTTACTTGGATTTAAGTCCCCTCATTTGCCATTGCTTACCTGTCAGATTTGCCGTTACCATTACCATAATAATAATAATAATAATTTGAATTTAGTAGATTTATCTGTTCATTCTTAGGAAAGGCTCCCCAGGAAAAGACCAGGTTATCTTTTTCTTTCTTTTTCACTTTGAACAGTAGCTTTTAAATCTATAATGTAATTACCCAAATAGAAAAAACACAAATAAGCATATAGGCTAAGAGTAAAAGGCATATTCTATTAAAATCAGACATGATTAGATCCCCCCACTTCACAGACAAAAATGTTCTGAGATTCAGACTGCATTTTCACCAAAACCTGATTCCTTATCTGAAGACTTCTAGGAAACTACCCGACCAGATTGCTTCTATATAGGAAGATACTCTTAGGGTGGAAGTGCACAGAAGCAGTTCGCATTGTATTGTGCTACTGCATTGAAAAGCTACTCCGAAATAATCATTCACCTTTTACATCACCCAGCAATATGCTTGTGAAAGCCGTTTTCTTTCTTGTAACTACAGGTGTCAGATGCATCAAAAAAGCAGAAGTGCCCTTTCAGCTCTTCTCTGTGCCATTCCTTGTCAATTTCATGCTGCCTACAGCAACAACATAGCACTGAAAACAGCAATGATGTCACTGGAAGTGCTCTGTGATTGACAAAGAAGAGCAGTAATAATCAGAGGTGGCTCCTCAGAGAATTCAGGACTCACTTGATGTCCTCCAGGGGCTCATCCCTTGATGTGAAGGAGGGATGAAGTATTCTCTGCATGAGAGAGCAAAGATGGGAAGTAGTATAGGTTTGTAAGGATGGTCAGTTATTCTAAAGGTAGTTAGAGACAGGACAGGCTGAGCACTGAGGTCTTGGTTAGGTCCTCTGTAACAAGCCCTGGGGATCCAGAAATGAGATGACGGCAGTGAAGCACATTCCCTAACTCTCACACTTGTTGAAATGAGTAAAAGGTGGCATTTGTTTGGAAATCCCTCTCCAGCCTTTGTTCCCAGAACTCAGCATTCATTTTCCTGTGCCTACATACGTAGTTCCTTAGATAAACACTACTACTGCAACAAATCATAGGGTGCCAGGCCATGCCAGATGGTTACAGAGAATTAAAAATATATGCAAAAAAATAAGCTCTAAAGTAAAAATGGATAAAGACATAACTCTCACTAATTCCTAAAATTGCCTGCTATTACAGCCTTGGTGCCATAAACAGTTTTAATCCATCCGAATCTCTGTCGCCATCATCCTTCCCCTCCGCAATCCTCTGCACTTCTTTATTCAGGAAATCCTGCACATTTATTAAAGACCCGCTGAACTCTCACTCACATCCTTCCTGAACTCTTTCTTGGCAACTAATGTGTCATGATCACACACTTTCCTGAAATCATATTGACCGCCTTTTATTTGTCTTTTCATCATGACTGTCCTTTTCTACCATTTTAGAACCTCTTTTCTTCTTGACAGTATTTAAATTCCTTGAGATTAAAAGCCATTTTAAAATTCCTCCCTCTGCTGAGCCCACAGGACATGTGCAAGATAGGAAACATCCTGTAGGCAAAAGAACAGGGGATTTGGAATCTGCAGACTGGTAGTGAATTGTAGAGAATTACCAACTGTGTAAGCTACACTAAGTCTAATCAGAGGAAGTTTCTTTCAGTAAGAAACTGTTCTTCCCAATTCAGATGGCATTTTTCTATCTTTCATGGCAGTTGAGGTGGTCTGATAGTATTAGACTTTCTAGATTTGAATTCAGATTTTAATGGATGCTTACCACATGGCTTTGGGTAATTAACTCACTTTACTGTGCCTTCGTTTCTCCAACTATAAAATGAGGCTAATAAAAATATTTTCTTTTGGCAGTACCCTGAGTATTAACTAACCTAACATGTACAAGTATACTTTGAAAAGTTCATGGAAAGATTTGTATAATCTTTTAATTCTATTTTCCCATGAACTTTTTGGAATAGTGCTTAGAACATTGTCGCAAACAGTAATTATTGTTAAATAAATGCTGGCTACTATTTTGTTATGATTAAATTTTTTGTTATTAGCTTAGTAGTCAAAAAATTTCCTTTGGTTTCTCTCCAAGTAGAGGTCATTTGTTTGAAGGTAGAGTCACAGTGGCTGGAGACCAGTGATCTGGTAATCAGAGACTTAGGCTGGGTGTTAGGGCAGCTGAATCCTCCAAACACTGGTCAATACATTAATCTAGAATTCTTTGGGCTGATCCTAATATTTCTGTATTTGGGGTTGCCTTTGGCAGATGATGGCTATCTACCTACCAAATGTGTGTTGTCCCTCTTCCGCAGTGCATAGTCATTGCTGGGAAAAGGCTGTTCCCCAGAAACTACACTTCCCACCCATCCCCTCACCCCTGCTTTCATATAGTGAGTTCTTGCCAATGAAATATAAGCTGAAGTGATGTGTGTCACTTCCAGTCCAAGTATGTCCCCTTTCTTCATTCCCCTTTCACTGGCTTGATGCTGATGAACACAGTGACCTTAGAAGCTACAAATTGAAGGCACTAGGCCCATCCGATGGGAAGAGTCAGGGTCCCTGATTTACTGAATGCAGGAAAGCAACCTGCCAATCTGCAATACCCATGCTGGACTTAACATAAATGCAAAAGAAAATTCTATTTGGTTTGATTCATTATCTATTTTTGGTTTTGTTTGTTACAGCAGCTAGATATCCTACCTGATATATTGCCCATTAGTAAACTGGAGAAAAGCCTACCCATGTTACCAAAAGATCATTATTAATCCATAAAATATCAAAGTTGCAGAAGCACCAAGTGAATACATCTGTTTCCCTGTTTACTTAGTGTTTATATGGTATTCCAAAAAAAATATGTTAAGCCTGCATGATAGCTTTCCAGTCTGAACCATTTATAAACTCAAATGCTCTGGGTTCCAGAGTATGTGAGTTACAGGAAACACTATCTTAGGATCTTTAAGGTGTTTATTAAGTAAGATTCATTTACAGGGGGAGGGAAGGCTTGAAGAAGATGGTTATTTATCATCATGACAAACATGAGAGGATTTTTAAGTAAAAAAGTTGAGTGAGACCAGTTTATCATTGAATTAAGTTTCCAGAGCTTTAATAAATTTTCATCAAATGCACTTTAAATGGTATTTACAGTAATCCAAATATATGTTCTTGACTTTGCTATTGTCTCTGCTTTAAGTATAGTCATGTGCCACATAATATTATTTTGGTCAAAGACAGACCACATATACAACGGTGGTCCCATAAAATTGTAATGAAGATGGAGGTCTGTGTAGTAGGCTATACATCTAGGTTTGTGTAAGTACAGTCTGTGATGTTCACACAACTAACAGATTGCCTAAGGATGCATTTCTGAGAATGTATCCCCATCTTTAAGTGACACATGACTACATACATTTTGTAAAACTGAATAGGAAAAAAAAAAATACACTTTTCCTTTTTTTTTGTATGTTAAGTACCTGTCACCGAATAATACCTAAACTTAGATTTGAATATGAATGGCCCATCATCACATTATCCTTTTAACACTTAACTTTCACAACACCTATATTACTTTTAGTTCCCTCCCAGAACACCACCCTTAAGACCCAGACCTGAGAAGCTTTCAGTCCCTGTCTTTCATCAGGTGCTTATTGAAGTATGTGTCATTAACAAAGCCTGACATCTTTGATATGCTGACACAGTTTGAAACTCTGAAATCAGTGTTAATTTACCCTCTGCCAAAATGAATACAAATCACACTCTTATTGGTGCAAAATGAATATGTTTGGGTGGAGCCTCCATCAGGCCCTCCCCTAACATCCATTGGTTTCAAAACAAGAATATAAATGAAGATGTACGTGCCATATGCCTAAATATTTAACAGTTGTAAATCCAGCTGATGAACTCACAAAATCATTTTCAAAACCATTTCTTTTATTGTAAGGACAAAATATCTTAATACACGTTAGGAGTCTGGAACCATACCTGGCACAAAATGAGGAACCAATAAATGTTAGTTGCTATTGTTATTGTTAGTGATGATGATTACTTTCTCTCCTTGAGAGAATTACTTGATAAATAAATGACTGACTGAATGATTTTCAGATTATGAGGTTTCTCTGGATCATGGGTTGTCCTCTTGATTAATAAAACAATGTCTGAGGGGGTGGTATCAATACCCCAGACCCAAAACACAAACCAAAGTGACTGTAACAAACAAAAGTTTTTAGGCACTGGAGCTTCCATGGGCATTAATTTGTAATAAGTTTAAAAATGAAAATTCTAAGATAATTTGTTTAACTTTTACATTTATATTTATGTACGTATAAATTTTATGTTTATATTTATGTATGATATACTAAGTGAAATCTGAATGCTAAAGAAAGGGGTGGAAGAAAAAAACTGATTAAAATCAGCAATTCTGGTATTGTTGGATTAATATCTTAGCTTAGTGATGTTATCACTTAAAACTAATGGGGACAATACATATTTCTAGTAACAATCAACAATGACTCCTAAATTATAGTTGTGTTTCCTAGCACTGCTAAAATTAATGGTCTTGTAAAATTCTTATTATAAGAATATATTTTCAAGTATTGAAAACTAAGCCATAAATTATTTTATATAAATAATTGTTTTTAAAAATCAATAAGACTATTTTAAAGTTTTGAAACCAAAAAAAGATTTTTTAAAAGTTGCTTCGGGTGTAATTTATGAGGAAAAATCACCCTTCTTTCTATTATAATAATTTTTTAAAGGACTGTCTTTTCTATTAAAATTTTTAATTTAATTTTACAGGCTGTTACTCTATAAATAGAACAATCCATTTTAAATGGACAAGGTGAAGTATATAAATGACATTATTAGTGTTGCTACTAACAAGTTTTGAACTATGCATATTTACACATAAATAAAACCAAACCAAAAAAGGATACAAATCTAATAGTAAATGAATAATAGAGGTGACATACCTATTATTTCCTTATTTCAAGGTGTAAATGGATCAAAATAATTAACTTATATTGGCATCTTCCTGCATTATATATTGAAAAATACATCAGTAAATAATTAAAATAAAAATAGACAGCAGCAATACTTATATAAAAACTATTAGATTTACCTTAACTTTCTCCTTTTATACAACTCTAAATTATGGGCTGGAAGCTAATGCTCACCCCAAATGTCTGATGAAATTGATAAATCATTGCAAGATCCATGAAACCGTATTTCGAAATAAGAATAGGACAAAAAAAGCCAAATATTATTTAGCTCATTGTTATTAATTTGGGGCAGTTGGCTGTAGCTGTCCATTAACACCTCTGAGGAATGTACATTTCTTTTAAAGGTAGTTACAGCTTTTCAAAAGTGTTTTAAAACTTCCCAGTTTCTAAAGCTTTTTTTCCCTAAGAATTTTTAATATGCTGTTTCTGCCTAACTGAATTTACTTGCTTATAGTCTCAGCTCTAGCCTTGGTGGAGTGAAGGAAGGTGGACAATAATAAAATGGATAATATAGAGGGGCAAAGTTGCAAACCTAATTAAGTTGAATTAAAATCAATTCATTCTAATTAAAACATTTAACTCACTGCACTTTTCTGAGTGCTAACATGTACCAGTTCTTAACAAAAGAGGCAAGAGAGAAAGAAAATGAGGTCCTATCTGGACTGCCTGAGATCTTCCAGAACACTCCCTCCAGCTTGCTATTGAGATTCTCTGCAACCAACCCACCAGACAACAATATATTATACTACTTGAGAATTATGGGAAAAACTATTACATCTTCCTATTCCACTGTCATCCCCCAAATATTTAATCCAGTACCTTACAAACTGCACATCTTTAGTAGATTTTTGTGAATGAATTGAATGAAATGTATATTCCTGAATGCATCAATGGGCTATAGTGGAATAGCAGCTGCTCTTTTTTCTTTTTTTCAGATGGACAAACAAACTCTATTTTACGATTCTTGCCACCACTTTCTATTTTTCTTAACCCTTAAACCATACTGCTTTATTTCTTCACATTACCAGCCATAAGCATTTCAGACTGTGGTTCCTACCTTAATGTTTTATGAACCTATGTCTTATCGTTTAGCTCTTATTCCTTAATGCTTAGATCTTCCATTTTACTAAACCTCAACCAACTCATTTCACCATCCCCTTTTCTCTATTCCTTCTCCTCGACCATAAATAGTTGATGGGAAAGTCATGGAGCTGTGTTGACTGAGCTCACTAGAGAGTTTACTATCTGCTTTGACTTGACTGTCACTTGATACCTATCACATTACACTCTGACAATTTCATTAATTATTCACATTGGTTGTTAACTCCTTGAAGATAGGGATTTCAATTGTTTATGCCTCTGTAGTTCAAGTACCTAAATTTGTCTGAGTATCTAATAGAGTCCATTCATTTAGATATGTATTCAAAGTTTATTATGTATGGTTATTTTAAAGAATCAGATTGTGTAGTTGATTGGTGTCATGTAGTGTATGAAAACCAGCCAAATTTAGTGGCTGTGAAATAATTTCTTTTCATTATTTTTTCCTTTGGCCTCATCTTAGGGTATGTGCAAGCCACAACGTAAGAATTGAAAGGACAAGTAATAAGAATAATGCATAACACCTTTGTTAAGAGGGCACCAGAGTAAAAGTTTCTTTACTTGTCTTTATATGAACATCTCAGAGCAAGGGAGAAATCAAAGATGTCATATATTGTAATTTCTGGTAACATCTTGCTGGGATAAGAGGGAAAAAGCTTTGTATCTTACAGCCTATGCCCTTTCCTACCAGGGTTTTCAGCCCTGTAAACTGCTATCGTGTGTACCGCCTTCCACAAAGATTTGAAATTCATCAAACAGACAAAGTGTATATTTAATACTCACATGAGGGAATACAGAATGCCTTTCAATACATCAAACTCCTAAACCTTTTACATCCTTCATTTTTAAGCTACATGGATTTTGATTTGTACAATTTTAAAAATATTCCGAAGCCTAGTCAATCTAACAGTAAAAAGCACTGTTGCACAGTAAGAAATCAAGAAATACAATTCAGCAAACCTGGTATAGTTGGTCCCCAGGGAACCTTTGTTCCAATTCGGTTTGTCATAGCCCAGATACATCATGTCATGCTAGCCTAACTTACTACTACTGTCTTTCATTTTTTCCCCTTTTTTGGCACACTCCAACTATTTTCTGTTAAACTAGTGCTGTCACAAGAAAACATATAAAAATGCTCTTTTGCAAACACACTGCTTGGTTCTCTCCTGAACTCTCCAGAGCTACGGATTTCTCTCACTGTCTTCATCGGGGTGAATGTTGACAGATCACTGAACCTTACTGTTGGTGGTGACAGGCTTGATGCTGTTTTGTGCAAGGTGGAGAAAAAACAAAATAATAATAAGAAAGGTTTTTGTGCCTTCAGTCTAGAAGGTCCCTGATTCAACAACAAAGGCTCATGTTCAAAGATGATTAGCTTAAAGGCATTTCAGAGATTTCTGATTGTAGCAGCAGTTGGGTGTCTTGCTACTGGGTGAAATATGTATTCCCCCGAGAACAAAGGCAGCAGCAATCCTCTTCTGCTGAGATGGCACCTTTAATAATTCCATGTATTTATCAGTATTTGTGACAAGATCTTAGAGATTTTGCCCTTCAGGTGAAGCTAAGAGTAGATGAAGTGAATAGGGTCTTAAACAGTCCTCTAAGGTATCTTCAGAGAAAAAAAAAATGTCCCTAGGTATCTAAGGGAATGAGAAGAAAATATTCTTGTGGATGAAAATGTACACAGCACAGAAAAATACCTCCAAGGTTTCTAAAGAAAGAGTGAGTAGCCTTGAGGTTATTCAGAAAGCTCCAAGATAGGGGCTATTGCTCAAAAAAATTATACAGCACTCTTTTTTCAAGTTGGAATCAAGTAAATCTAAAGAATCGTATCTTTTAAAAAGTTAAAAACTGGAAAGAAAAAGGTAAACTTATTTTGTTTCAAATAAAATCCACAGGCTCTGTATGTGCTGTTGCCATGGATTTTTCCTGCATAACCATTCTGCATATTGTGTACGTGACTCCTAAAGGGAAAATGGTCGGTCTGCATTAGAAGGTGTAGGAGGTGCACAAGACTTAACTGAGTGCGCATACATATGAGTGACACGCTTCCTGTGGCCTGTGGCCTGGAATGACACCTTCTGTTGCCATCTGAGGCTGATTTATATACTATTGAGTAATGTCGCACTTTTTCCCATGTGGGCTTGCACTAAGACTAGTTCTTTGTGCTTCTCATCAAATGCAAGGAGCTTTCACACCATGTGTGCAAGGGTGTATGAATTCTAGAATCACTGGGGAATACTAGGGGATTGAGAAAACTTTTGAAATAATGACTTTGATACAACCTCCCAAAGTTTCTAAGATCAGAAAGTCAGTCTGAAGAAATGGGACCCTCAGCACCCTCACCTGACACAGATGGTGCAGCCTTCAAGGGTGAATTAAGTCTGGGGGTAAACCTACCCTGGAGAGACAGACAGAGCAGAAGTCTCAGACATTTCTTTAAACAAGATCAGAAGCCCATGAAAGCCCATGCTATCTTCCTCTTTGTGTTAGATGCAAACTTTCAGTGACATATCTGTGATATCAGTTATTTACAGGGTGACAGACTGATGTCATAAAGTGCAATTTCAAGTATACAGTGAAATTAAGCAGAAGACAAGACAAATTTTGAAAATGGAAGAAAGCATGTGCCATAAGTAACTACAAGGACTACAAGGACAGATAGTTAGATTAAGTCTTATCTCTTACAATGTGTTTTATGGACATGTTGCATTGAAGTCAAAAGCAGATCTTCCTTCTAATGACTAATATAGTTTATATTACTATTAGACACATTTTATATCTACATTAGATCAAAATAAGCTATATATACATATATGGCCAGGCAACTACAGTAATATGGAGTAGGTTCATGCCAATTTTAGTGACAGAATTATACATTTGTTCAGATTAGTATTCCACTCTCAAAAATTCAGGTCAGGCCATTGCACCTCTAGAACTTTGGACAACTAAGAATTATGTAGTTATAGTCCGGGAAAGGCCCTACACACCTGACTACATATTTAAAACAAAAGAAAACAAAAAACTGGTGTCCTGCTGCCTATGTATTTCCATTTTACTAAAACCTTTGATCCTGCATAGTTATTGAGATTCCACTTTTTTAAAATTCTATTTTCTTCTTAGAACCATAGCTATCTTTCTGTAAAGAAAAGGAAGCAATGCATTTAATTCAATAGGAATTCATTACATGTATACAGATGTGTCTGTGCACTCTTATGCAGGCACACACAAACATGAACATGATTTCACATTCTAGTTACGTTGTGCTCAGACAAAGCTGGGAATTGAACAAGGTCAAATTAAAAAGAGAAATTCAAAATTTTAAATTGTCACATTTACATTGCCCTTAAGTACTGAACGTGTGTAAAAAAGATAGAGGGAAATAGAGATCTGACCAGAAGTTGGCATAGAACATCATGGCCTGTTAGAAAGAACCAGAGCTTCAGGCTTTAACTTTGCCATTTTTTTTTTCTTGGTTGTGTGATGATGAAGATGGTCATTCAACCCCCTGAAAATCTCATCATTAAAAGTTTAATAGCACCACTTTTCACAAAAGACCATTGTGCAGGTTAAATGTTGTATTGCATGTGAAAGCACTTTGTAAACTCAAATACACTCAACAAATGCAAATAAGAAAAATTAAATCACAACGCTGAGATTTTCTTCAAAAAAGTTATGTGATATTTGGAGCAGACATTTTTTTTCTTTCATAATTTTGTGCATCATGAATTTTCATTTCAAATTTCAGAGGATTTTAAAGTTTTGCTAAAGTCAACATTTAAAAATATTGTATGGATGTAAAATTATTTTGATCTACACTTAAAGGGTATATAATGGTTTGATGTTTCAGTTTTCATGTATAACTTTAGTCTTGCTCAAACACACTAAAGACAGAGTTTTATTAGGACTGGCAAGAATGATACCAACATATATTCATGGACTGATTCCATATGTATGGAATATGTAGATCTCACTCTAAATATAGTTTTTCAGTGTTCTGAAATGCGTGTGCTGAAATCTGAAGCACAATAAACTGATACTACATTAACATGAAATTTAGTTTCTCAACTTAAAGAAATATGCATCCTCTCCTCACAAAATATTAAATGTTTTCTCATTCAAAAAGTGACTGCATACAGATCAATGGCAACTCTGAAAAAAATTCAAAAGCCCTTATGCTATAGTATTTCATGCACTGTATTTTCCGTTTTCATTCTTAAGATATTTCTAATCAAATCAATTAGGCACCTGATGTAGGTAAAGATGACACTGGAAGAAAAAGACTTTTTAGAGTACACGCACACAAAATACAGTATTATTTATTGTCACGCCTAATTTATAGTTACCATCGATTTTGTGCTGATAGTTTTGAGTGTTTAACTATGAAACCTTAACCAGGCTTTTGTATGCTTATATTTTTCATTTCCTTTATGTTTATAAAATACCCTTTACAGTATATTGAAAAAATTATTGAATTAGTTAAGTTTTCACAGTTCTTTAATTTTCTCAGTCAGTATTGGGTTTATAAGTAAAAATCCCAAGTAAGAAGGTATTGAATCTAATTTTAATTTTTTGTAAGTAACCATTGGATGAATTCATATGTGCTTAATTTCATCTGCCCATTTCTTTTTGACGTCTTAAGAGATCTTGTCAAAGATTGCTTTATGTCATCAGTATGGTATGTATATCTTTGACTCAATCTCCAAAAACCTATTTGAGAAGTCCATAAAATTTATTTCCAAAAGTCTATGACAATAACTTTGTTATGGTAAGCTCAAATGTACATTTCTCTAAAAAATAAAAGAACAAAGTAAGAATTAGAGACATGTGGACTATATATTCACTGAAATCTACCACTCTGGCTGGAAATTTATTTTTCATGCCTTGGATATCCTAGAGGAAAAGAAATATAACTTGAGGCTTATTTTGAAAGAGTCAGGGTCACTTTTTGTAGTTACTAGCTACTTGTTTTATTTTTCTGTACTGATTTACAATGTGTGAATTTTAATATCAGTTTTATGGTTTTAGCTCAATGTTGGTTATCTCACTGATGAAATTAGTTTAGCCCTTTTTTTTTTTTTTAAGAATACTATGCTAAGTGGCCCAAAGTCTTGGGATAGGTGGAAGGGTCCACTCTCTTGAGTTGTCTATGTTAGCTCTATCATCATAATCATAACCAAGAGTACCTGTCTACCAGTTACTTTTCACTGATTTTGTATTTTTTCCCAATTGCCTTTTAGCTCAGTGATTGCATAGGGTCACAAAGTGGCCCTTGGTATAGACATGCTCATGTACAAACTGCCTGTTGTTTCCAGAGGGTTAAATTTTGTTTAATAGTTGACAGCGTTTAAACATATTAATAAATTTCACTACAAAATCGAGACAGGTTTTCCTTCAAAAAATTGGATCCGGCAAAACTAGGCCTGCTTTTCTACATCGTGACCATTAGGTGGCGGTGAGTAACACAGACCAAAGCTCCCAGTTCTGCAGCTGCGCCTGCCCACTGCACTCCTGCTCATACACCCCGGGCTCTTATACACATGAGTTGCCATCCTTGTGCCCTGGTTCAAAGTTTCAAGTGTGGGTGATTGGAAACATGTTTCTATTCTTTAAAATAAGAAGAAAATCAGGAGGAGGAGGTGGTTTGGGGGTGAAGTGGAGGATTCAGCATATTTATTTTGAAGACAGGGAGAATCATCAAAGTCGAAATGTGCAGTGAACAGTTGGAAATAAATTGCTGGTGCTTAGATGAGAGGCAAGGATTGGCAATAGAGATTTGGGAATCATTCAAGTAAAAGCATAGCTGAAGCCATGAAAACGCATGAATTCTCTGAAGGAGAAATAGAAGAATGAAAGACCAATAGCTGAATATATGCACAATTATAATGCAGGTAGAGAAAAAGGACCTAAATGGAAAGACAAAAAGTTTGAAGAGAAAGACTGATGAAATAAAATCTACCTTCATATTGGCTTACATTAATTGGTGTTCTTTCAAGTGGGAAAAGAGAAAGGTGTATGTAAAATTAATGTTAAACAATTCAATTTAATATTATTATAGGTAGTTACAAAGTGTCTTGGTGTCTTGGCGTGAGGCAGTGCAAAGCCCATCTGGGCATTTTGCCTAAATCCTGACTTGCACCAAAGGCTGACAGCAATGGGCACAAAAGGCAGAAAACCAAAATATATTGAGGGTACGTGAATTTATACAATAGGATAGTGTGATAATAGAGACATGCATTTCACTTTCTTTTTGTAAAATTAATTTTTTTAATATCTGAACTGAATTTTTGCCTTTCTTCAAGTTTTTAAATACAGATTGATCAACTCTATTTTAAAGATATCACATATATTTTTAAAAGATGGGGTGAAATTTCCTCACTTGTCATTTAATTTTTTACTTTCTCGTGTTGGAAGTTTCAAACTAAATAGTGTACATTAAGGAAAGTGGTGAGAACAGAACAGTGTGAAATTATTGATCTCTTGCTTTGTGCAGTTTCACGAGTCCTTGCAAAAATTTACAAGTTTGCTGCAGGGCAAAATTTGATCATTTTAGACAAGGATTGAATATTTTGCCTTGAAAATATTAGCAAAAACCTCCTGGGGGGGAAATCACAAATTGTCAAATCATTTGGGCATAGAAAGTCATCAACTTTATGTGGTGAGTGGCAATTTATACTCTATGCTTAGCTTTCATGGAAAACAATGACAAATTTAGAATCAATACTCCTAAATGATCTGCTCCCAATAAGAACTGATTGTTTTCACTGGCTTGTGTTGAAAAGGCTGGCCATAGTGTAATACCAGGAGAGATCATCAGGAGGCAGCACTTATGACTCGTAAAACAAAAGAAGCAGGAAAAGGCTAAATTTCTAAACAGGTTGGGTAATAGTCACATAACAGCCTGATAGGGAAAATAAGTTCTACGGGTGTACAATCAAGCTAGGCATCTATAATTAACAATAATTTATTGCATGTTATCAAATGGCTAGAAGAGAGAAGATCCAATGTCCTTATCTCAAAGAAATGGTTGTTTTGTAATGATACATATGCTAATTACCCTGATTTGATCATAACACACTGTATACATGAATTGATATTCTACTCTGTACCCCACAAATATGTAAAATCAATATGTTTCAATAAAAAAAATTTAAAAAAAACAAAAAAGAGTATGCCAGAGTAGAAAGGACATAGGCTTTTGAAGGGAGACAGATCTGGTTCCAAATTTCAGCTTTGCCATTTATTAGCTATGTGAAATCTGGCACGCTATTTAACCCATCTGAATCTCAGTTTTCTCATATTTAAAATGGGGGAATTAATATCTACCTGATAATGATGTACAATGATAGACAGATACATGCCTTGTAAATGATACTTCGATTATTATTTTAACATTATTGAAATCATTATTGTTAATGTAATAGAGGGTCTTCTATAGGAGGACAGATAAATGTCTATAGATTTTCTTTGGGAAATCGAAACTTACATATATCACAAATAATATTCTTACATTTGCAAATTTATTTACAAGTGTAGCAGGACTAGAAACACAATTTTTAAAACATAAGTAAGAAAAGTTACTAAAGCTAACAACTACTAAAAGAAAGAACTCTTTATGCAGTAGATGATAACCTTATTGGATTACATCTATAACAAGTTCATTTAGTCTGAGTGTGAAGGAGTTACATAAGCTTATGAATACTGGATTCATAGAAGACGTTAAAAATATTTTTGGCTAGGTAACACTTTCGCATAGTTCAGCAATCAAAAAAGCATAAAAAAGAAATAAAGTGAGAAGTTTTTCTCTTCTCTTTATCTCAATAGTAGGATTTTTAAAAATGGAAATAGAATATTTGGATCCCACCACTAAATGCTAGTGAAAACTATGGTGTTTGCAACACAAGTACATTTTAATAAGTACATTAATCTGGGGGTGACTACTGGCCATATTGTTACCATAATGAAAAACATCATTAATAGTTGGTCTATGCGAAGAGAATCTACAGTTCATTACAGTATTCAAAAAGTTGGGTTCTCAGGCCCACTTCCCTGGGCCCATGAAGAGTTGGGATTTGTAGGGCTCTCTTTTCTTTTACATCTTACTTGCATTTAGCATGAACTATCATAGGGCCTACTGAAACATGTCTCTATTTGTAAGCCAATATTCTTAATTGCAAAGAGGTTCTAACAATAAGTTATATCTTATTCTATAACTATGTTATATTCTAATATTCTTGATCTTGTCTTGCTGCTTAGGACTAGGTCCAAGCTCCAGGTCCTTTTATATTAATGTAGCCTAATGATGTCTTATGATTATTATTCTACCTATGTTTATATTTTATGTATTTTGAATATCTGGAATTAGCATTTAATATTTTCTACATTTTAAATTTTCTCTATTGTATATGTAGTAGAGTGGTCAGCATCAGGAAATCTACAGATGGATTATCCTAGTTCTAAGCCTTACTTTTACCACTTACTATTGTATGACCTTGGGCAAGTGACGAAAAATCTTTGAGTATTACTTTTCTTTATTTGTAAAATGGGTATAATAACTGTATCAGTGACGTTTTCAGGGTTAATTCAGTAAATATAACTAGAGTCCATAGTGTGTAATATATAATGTATACAATACAGCTTTACTACTAATTGGCCTACTACTTTTTATAAATATATTTACTAATGTTCTTTTTTTTTTCCTAGCAAGGATGCTCTTTTTGAACTTTCCATCTCTTTATATCTAAAACTAGCATATGGATACCTTCTTTTGAATTGTCTGTTATTCATCATATCACTTTACTGGATTGGTGGGAAGGGGGGTAGTTGTTAAAGATATATATGAATTTCAAAACCAAGAGTCTCCCTTCTCAAAACCACTCAGCAAATCCTTGATCAAATCCTTAAAAGTTGGCTTTTTAGGTTAGTGTTTGCATCCCTTTTGGCTGTGAATGCTTCAAAAGAAGACAGTATGGACAGAGAGAGCTTTTTGGATGAATGAAGCTGGCAGCACTAGGAAAAGCCATGCTAACACTGTACAGAAAGAAATAGTTCTGCCTTCTCCCATGCCAGGTCTGTCTACATTCACCTTCATTTCTAGTTATACCAAAAGTGGAGGAGTGTATCATCAGAAGAAGGGTGATGGCCCAATACGTGGCTTGGGTCAATGGGTAGTGTCACCAAATTTTAATAGCACTCTTGCTTCTCTTTCTTTTTTTTTTTTTTTTTCCTTTTTTTGTCTTTTTTACTGACCGGTAACGGGATCGCAACCCTCGGTGTTGCGCCCGCACCGCGCTCAGCCAGTGAGCGGGAACCGGTCACCACATGGGATCCGAACCCTCGGTGGGAGCGCCGCCGCGCTCTCAAGTGGCACACTCTCCAGTGCGCCACCGTGCCGGCCCACACTCTTGCTTCTCTTTTTTTTTTTTTTTTTCCTTTTTTTGTCTTTTTTACTGACCGGTAACGGGATCGCAACCCTCGGTGTTGCGCCCGCACCGCGCTCAGCCAGTGAGCGGGAACCGGTCACCACATGGGATCCGAACCCTCGGTGGGAGCGCCGCCGCGCTCTCAAGTGGCACACTCTCCAGTGCGCCACCGTGCCGGCCCACACTCTTGCTTCTCTTTATCACTTTTCTACGTGATGAGTAGACCTAGAAATGTCCTGCCCTTTCTTTCCACTCTATGCTTCTGGCAAAGTTAAAGACTTCTGCCTGCTGACACAATGCCCCACACATCCTTTTGTGTTTCTTCTACTGAGTTGCCCAGTTCATGACGGCTGGCAGACTAAGCAAGTTTGGTATTAGTCACTGAGTAAAACCTGATGCCCATTTCCTTTAGTGTGAGAAAAATAAGAAATTTTAGCTTTTTAAAAAAAGAGCCTAAAAATATGCAAACCAGCTTTAGATAAATTCTATATCTATGCTTTGCTTTAAAAGATTTGTAAACATCAAGCAGTAGTTATAGTTATCAAAACATGGAAGAACTTGCTAATGGAATTTCTAAACTAGAAACCATCAATGTAAGAGTTAATGAAACTGTTCAATGTCCAATAAAACAACTTGAAAATCAAACACAGTTTAAGCTCCGTAAAATAGAACATGGCTTGGAAAAAAGTGTATACATTTTAACTACATAACTAAAACTGAGAATTCTAGAATAAAATGAGAGTCCTGTGATCTAAATGTGAAAATTTATTGCTCACAGAGATATGTAAATGTAAGCTATTTAACCAACAGAATGAATAAAGATTGTACTCTCGATTTGTCTTCTTTCTGTGTCCAAAATGATCTGATTGGAACTATTTCTTATTGTATGTGGGTGGAAGATGTTTCGCTCCTCCTGTACAAAGCTAAGTAACCTCTAAACAAAGTAGCTTATTCAACACGGGACTCAGTTTGAACTCAGAGGTCCTGAGCTTCATAACCATTTCTAAACTGTCTGAGAACTGCTGTCATTAGCAAATACTTCATAGAGGAAATCAAGATTGGGTGTGACCTCAAAAAATGGCCCCAGGTCACAGTCCTCAATGCAGTCAAGACTTGACAAATGTTGTAACCAGATTCCAGCATATGCACCAGTTTGCTGGGCAATGCTATGAAATATTCAGTGAAACTCAGGAATCACATGCAGTTCCCATCATCAGAGGCAATACTTGAAAATCTTTTCTCTAAGTGCAACTACTTGAGAATGAGAAGGGCCTCACATGATGAATTAAAATCCACCAAATTGGCACTTCAGCTGAATGAATAAGAGGGAAAAATTCTAGAAGTGTGGACTGTCCATAAAAGAGACACTGTATCAGTCTTCCCTGGAAATAATAACATATTTTACATATGACACTTCTCTCTGAGGAGCTTTAAATACTTTATCTAATTAATCCTCCCTGCTTCCCAGAGAGAAAGATAGGGGGCAGGTATTATTATCTGAATTTAGCAGTTGTAGAAATTAAAGAGTCCTGATTAAGTGACTTAGGTAGGAGGCAGCATTTGCACTTAAATAAGTGGGCTCTAAATTCTCTGCTATTTGAGTAAAAACAGCACCTACAATATATATTAAATCTACCTTCTTTGAATCCATATTACATGTAGTTGGACCAAAAAACTCTTTACCATGGCTAGGTACAAAGAACAAAATATACATAATTCAAAATGTGATTGTGAAATTCACAATGGCTCCTGGGCCCCAAAAGCTAGAGGTTATTTTTACTAGACTGTAAATAAGGAAATTTCTTATATTTTTAAATTGCTGTGGTAGTCAATTTAGTATTAAATAGTTGTGTATGCCTTGTATCAAAATAAAAATATCTGAGTGACTGGCACTCTACATTAGGGAAGAAAAGGAAACCTGCATTTGGACCAGATAATTAGACACTCAGGGTAGGAAATGTGAAGGACTGTAGATAATGCCTATGGTCAGAGTCTAAAAGAAGGGCTCAATTTAGCAGGCACTCTCAGCAGGCCTACTCTAAAGCCATATTCTTCTTTTCTTTGCTCATAGAGCCCCAATTCTGGAGAATGTCAGTTCCCCTCTTTGTACCTCCATTCCTCTTGCATGCTACAGTGTTATATTTCAGGGTGGGCACATGACCAGTTCTGTCCAGTAAGACACAGGATGAACCTGTTTCAAACCATAGGGGAGAGGCTTCTTTGATCTTTAAGAGGGACAAGATAGAATCCCTTAATCTATTTAACTTTGTCCGGTCTTCATGGACTGCCTGGACCAGCAATAGCCATATGCATCCATGAGGCAAGATGACACACAGATGGTGGGACAGGAAGAAGGAACAACTTTATGTTCTTGGTAATATCATTGAGCCATTGAATTGACCACCCCTGGAACTGTTTTATGTTGGAATTTTCTTTCTACATGAGATAAAATTTCTAGATTGTTTATTATAGAAATGTGGAGTTTTCTATACAAATGAAGTGTAATTAATACAACCTGAATGAGATTTCTTTCAGAATTACTTCTGTGTCATTATTTCTGGTGGTGTCTCAGACATTTTACTCTCAACCAATGTGAAAATATTGAGATAACGAACACAAGGCTTGTGAGATGCAAGAGATGCATAGACTAGTTACCCATAAATTTCTTTATAGATTAGAAAAATATCCTGTATACATTTCTCTAAATAAACCATATGGTGCAAACTGGGCAAGGAAAGCCGGTGAGAATGGGATGGCAGGAGCAGGACGCAGAGGCAAAGAGTCTGAAGATATCACAGCCCATTTCACCCTGGACCTAGAAAATAATTCAATGATTATCTAGTTGATGAAAATGGATGCTGTGTCTCCATTGCACCATGTAACTCTATGTGGCCAGTGTCGAGGTTTGCCTAAGAATAAAGCAATTAAGGGCCAGCCCGGTGGTGCACTGCTACAGTGCGCCACTTGGGAGTGCGGTGGCGCTCCCGCTGAGGGTTCGGATCCCACATACAGACCGGTTCCCACTCACTGGCTGAGCGAGGTGCGGGCGCAACACCGAGGACTGCGATCCCGTTGCCGGTCCCCGTCTGGTACGGGCGCGACACTGAGGGTTGTGATCCGTTGCCGGACACGAAAAAAGACAAAAAGAAAAAAAAAAAAAAAAAAAAAAAAAAAAAAAAAAAAAGAATAAAGCAATTAAGTAAAAAAAGCAGGGCAGTATTGTCTATGGATTTGTCTTATTGTCCTGTTGCTTGAAAGTTCTCTGAGAAAGGTCCCCAAAGATGGCTAATAGTTTAAGACTTAAAAGTTCTACCTATCCAAATACCCAGGCAGACAGTCTATCCCTGAAGCAAGAGCATATATAATTCTAAGGCATGGGGGACATTCTGGATCAGAGTGTAAGTCCCTGAATCTATTTACCTCATGTTCATTTTCACCAAAAAGTAAACAAGCCACATCTGCTGGTTACACTAAACAAATAATGAACAAATGATACATAATGAAATTTCTCATTCATTCTTCTTGAGAAGTGTACAACAAATAAAAAATAACTTCATTTCTTTTTTTTTTTTTTGTCTTTTTCCGTGTCCGGCAATGGATCGCAACCCTCAGTGTCCCCCCCGTACCGGACCGGGACCAGCAATGGGATTGCAACCCTCGGCGTTGCCCCCGCACCTCGCTCAGCCAGTAAGCGGGAACTGGTCTGTATGTGGGATCCGAACCCTCGGCGGGAGTGCCGCCACACTTCCCAAGCAGCGCACTATAGCAGTGCGCCACTGGGCCGGCCCAACTTCATTTCTTGTTATTTGAAAAGTGAATGGCTAAGAATGAATTCATTACCATCCTTGGGTTCCATGGGCATAATGAAGGGGGAAAGCAGAGAAAGTTCAGGAGGGCATAAGGCAGCATTTCAATAAACTCCAGGATCAAAACACAAACCACCACAACAAAAAACAAAAAAGAACACACACAAACACACACAAAAAACACTAAGAAATACGAGGCATGCCATGAGTAGGAGAATAATAATACTGCAGGGTGATGAAGTCTCCAATGATGGAATTTGTGTCCACACTACAAGTTCTAGGTCATTTCTTTTGTAAGACTAATACTAAGTTAATGTTTTAGTAGACTACAAAAGTAAACCAAACAAAGAATAAACACAATGTTGAGCATCACCATTCAAGAAGTGTCAGTCACTGAAGGAGATTAAAAAAAAAACCAAAAAAACCAAATGAAGAAGTAGTTGTGGCCTCTGCTTTCCAAAGGTGCCAAATGTAATTAGAGATATAATGCATAGGCATATGAAAATATGCATAAAATGCCAAATAGTGAGCAAAAAAGACCTAACAAATAGGACTAATAATACTAGTAATGCATAAAGACAGCAAAGCTGTCATCCAGAGATAGTGTTAAATAAATGTTCATAGTGCAGGCACTAGAGGCAACCTACCTGTGGGTTTAAACTCCAGCTTTGCCATAAAAACTTCATGAAATAGGGCAAGGTGACTAACCCCTCTGTAAATCCTTTTTCTTGTTTTAAACTAGAAAACAGACCAAGCTATAGTTCTGATGAGTTGGCTGTCAGGGTTAGGAATGATACATGTGACATATCCAACAGAAAGTTGATACGTCACTAGAGTGCTTGGTAAAAGGTAATAAGTAATGGTGGGCTGAAAAAATGGTCTTCATAACTATTGCTAATGCTTACTGAAGGCTTTTGGTGTGAGAGCCATTCTACCTAAGTCATCTCCACACCAATCCCTATCAGGTCTATGTACTACAGAAGAGAAGGGGTGGGAAAATATCCATGCTGGCTGTGAACGTCAGGGAAGAATTCATGGAAGAGCTTGTTGTAAAGGAGGGGTGGGTGTTGAATTGGAAGAGAAGCATCATGATGACATACCAGGAAGAGAAATGGTTCAGCACTGGAACATCAAATGAACAAGTAAAACAGTGATATTAAAGGGCTTATCTGTTGTCCTAAAGAAGTCATGCATTATCACCAAAAGTATATGGGTACAAGCAAATTAGTGTATGGAAGGGCTATTGGATCCAAGGAACTACATCATCACAGAAGAATAGCCCTGGAGGTAGCTTACATAAATTAATCTGGGAAGTGACTGAGTCACCTCTCTGGGGTTGGTAACCTGAAGAGCGAGAAGCTTGCCTTTGAGGAAATTTGTTCACTGAAGTAAGTGGGTAAGTAAATAAATAAATAAGACTGATTTTCATATATACAAACTTAATCAAGTGGAGAAATGAATTCAGCTCATCAAATAATTATTTTGTTAATGTGTCAATTTAAACAGTTTCTAAATTACTGTTTTCAAATTAATTGTCTAACTGCAACTCACCATCATCCAAATTAACAATATGTGATGTACACATCAACATAACATGTTATTCCATTCCCTTGCCAATTAATTTCACTCCTTGCTGTCAATAGTTCAGTGATGGTGTGGCCAGCCTGTGGGGTCACTGGGATGTTCTCTCCCTGAAAGAAGTCAGTAGCTACTCTTTCTGCCCAAGGTTTGACAGTAGCTGCCTGAAGAACTTTCATGTTTCTCCTGAGTTTCTCTCTACACGTCCCCCCACCTCCCATTGAAAGATTCAGCCTTTCTACTTTGTGGGTGGTTTCTGCTTTTGTTTGTGGGTGGTTGTTTCAATTGTACAGAAGGGTTTCTTCTGTGTTTTCTTCTTGTTTCAGTAATTTTACCAAGAGTGGTGGCTTGCTTCACTGTGACTCTTTTCAGTTATACATTGTTAGGTTCTCAAAGCCTGTTAGGCAAGGTGTCCTGGGGAAATCAAAATTTATTATTGCCATTATGAAAGTCTGAAATTAAGACCAACTTGCAAAACAACTGAATGACAAGTGTGGTGTGTTGTCTTATTACCCAATCAATTGGCCAGTAACATGAGATGGTTATTAGATTGTGCTGTGCCAGGATAACTTCCTCCTCCTAATGTGATGGAATTAATTCATACAACCTGATAACACACATGGCTATTACAATGGGAACAATGGTTTAAAAGTGGCTTGCGTGGAACAGCCAGGCACCATTGAACATTTCAGATCAAAGGTCTATTGAACAGAAAGAACAAATAGAATCAATTTCTTGAACTGTTTCTGCATTTCCAAACTTGCATCATTATACCACAGAATATGACTTAATGAAGTACAGATGAGAAGACCAGAGAAAAGCTAGTTCTAATGCAACAATGAAAATTAATGGAGTTCTTTGGATTTTTTTTTTTTTTCCTGTTTGGAAACAAACTAATTATTAAAGACAGCTTTGTACTTTTGAAGTTCTGGGCTTTGAAGCCAGCCAGGACTAAAATAACTCATTTAGTAACAGATAGCAAAGAGTAAGTAGAGAGATACCTTTGCCACATTTCATCTGCAAAGTTGTATGTTATATAATTTGTTTATGTTTACATAACAGAGAACTTAATGAGGTAAAGTGTTCCTCTAACTGACAAAGGTAATAAGAGATTCACAGAAAAGTTTACTTAAAAATCTGAAATTAAAGGTTAAATAATGACCACAATAAAATGGATGGTAACTGAATGAAAAAAACTACTTTTCTGGAAAGTTCTTTAGATTAAAGGTTGTTTCTCAGTAACAATGTAGTGTAAGAGTTGTTGGAATTCTAGGAAAAAAGTACAAAATATATTATTCATTTAAAAAAAAAATGTGCTCCTACTATGAGCCAGACTTCATTCTAGGTTCTTTGGAATCATCAGGAAATAAATTAGCAATAAATAGAGAAAAAATTACTAAGTGGTTGAAACTTTGTAAGAGTAAAGTATGGAAATGAAATGTTTCAAAATGACTAGCATTTAAAATAAGTTGAAAAGTAATTTTAAAAGTAACTAAGATTAGAAGAGGAGATTTATAAAACTAAAAAAATTATATAAATAAAATATTAATCTACACTTTGAAATATTTAATTTTTTTTGAAAAATGTCATGCAACATATGGATTAAGGATATGCATCACAATTTTTATATGTGATACTTTTCATTTAATTAGTAAGTGGCCCTGTCATATGTTTATTATTAAGAACTGTAGTTATGGTAAACATTTCATACTATAAAATAAAGCAGATATTAGTAATTACTACCAAACACCAGCATCAAATTATTCAGAACTATGCATTAGAATCTATTAGAGCTTATTGCATTATTTTCATCTATTTTATTATTTATTTTGCTGAATGGAATTATACCAACCTAATTACTTTCATTCTTTGGATATCAATAACAATATCAGTGCAGCAATATTTTAACTGGAAATGTTTTAAAATAACACAGGGTCTACAAATAAAAATAGAGTGATTATATAGGCAGAGCAGTGTAAATAATTTATTTGACATGATCTTTCATTTTAAAAATCTGTTGAAAAGACATAGAAGAATAATGAAATGATTCACTGCTGAAAATCTAGATGAAGTATTTTGAACATATGAAATAAAAATAATCTACATTGACATTATTATATTTCCACTACCAGACTTTGAAATTGCAATGCCAAAAACAAAACTAAAAAAATTCCATTTTTTATGGATAAATTTCAATTTAAAAAGCACAGCCTATTAAAAACAAGATTCTGAACTGGCCTGGTTGTTAAATAAATAGTTGATTAATACTTTTCTACTCATGAAAACAAAGAAGAGATCAAGCCTTAGTAGCACTGGAAGTTGAGGACACTGATTATCTGGATTGAGATTTGCAGTTAATACATTCCTAGACCTTTTGAAAAGAATAATGCGATATTAAGAAAACCCTTGCTAGCTCCACCTTCCTAATATGCTTTGGCCTGCTCTGCTCACCCTAAAGCCTTATGATCTTTAATCTACTCTACAGGAACTGTTTTCTGGAGCCACCAGGACCATTCACATCCCTTTCCCACCCCATCTCCTCCACCACAATCAGCTTCTAAGGAAGCAATAGGTCCAACATGATAAGTGAATAGATTTTACCTGATGAGTAAAATCAACAAAGATTGGAGATTAAAAAGAGATAGCTCATTCTTCTATCGAATTATTGATTCATGACCATGTTTGAGTAAAAAAAGAAGTGTTTGAAATGCTACAAGCTGAAATTAAAACAAATTTTGATTTAATTCTTGAAATAAATCCATCTCTTTATAATGAGTGAAACATGTAATAGAAAGGAATATTTGACACATCAATTTCCCCTCAACATTAAGGTGGGAGAGAGTGAATTTGTCAGCACTCAAGTGGAATTGAAGGTATAAAAACCTGTAAGAACAATGTGTAACAGCCATGTCCTACAGAAGGAGTCTGCAAACTAGAAGAAAAAAAGCAGTCCTTAAAAGATATAGAAAAGCATATTGGGGGAACGGGGGAGAGATTTATTATAGGAAATAGAATCTTTAGGAATGCATCTGTGTGGGCTTCTCAGAAAAGAAAACTTTGAATTGATATGTCCAGATATGGAAGATTTGGTTTTTTTTAAGGGCTGATAGAAAGTGAAATGAACATATGGCTGAAAGAGGTAAAGAAACAATGCAGGGAAAATTTATACACAACAGCAGAATTAAAATCTTTATTACAGGCAGAAAAGAGCAGAATTAACAGGGCATAAAATTGTGGGGACAACAGAAAGGAAAAAGCACAATTTCTAATACAGAGGAAAGAGACAAAGAGAAAAATTTTGAGATAAAAATAATACGTATGAAAAATAGAAAGGATAATTTCAGAGAAAGTTGAATTTCCGGAAAATGATAAATAGAACTTGAAGTGATCATTACTGACATGAACATTAATAAAAATACCATTTTTGAGCTCAAATATTTTTGAATATACATTAAAAATATTTTGAATGTGATTGGTAAATGAATAAAAAAACCCATAATTAAAAAAAAATTCTAAAATAAAAATATAAACATGGATGTAAAACAGGTTACTAACAAAGACAAAAATCAGGTTGTTTTCTTACTATACTAACAGCCGGAGGATAATAGAGCGATGTTAAGATAATTTTGAGAAGGAAAAGCTGACCAGGAGATTTGACTTTCTAGGAATTATAATAAATTATGTGTTTAAAATAATTAAAACAGTAATATTGGACATAACATCAAAGAAATTGAATCATTATCTCTGAAATATACTTATTAAAAAGGAAGATTACATACAACAAAAAATAAGAATCATGAAACTGTAGAGAAGTAATGCATTAGTTACCAAATGATATTGATTGATAGACCACCTGGGTCACTTTACAGTAACACCCAAATAAATAATAAGCAAATTAAATATTGCTAATGGATTAAATAGCTAAATGTTAAAAAATATTGATGTTCTTTAAAACATGTGAAAATCTACTGATCCGAGAGACAGGACAGGTAAGGATTTTATTTTAAAGCACAAATACAAAAGAATTCATATCCAAAGCAAAATAGAAATGTCTATGCAAGTTTGAAAATTATGTGTCAACATATCGAGCAAAGTTAACATCAAATAAATTTTTAAGAAAAATTTTTGTATTTGGTTAAAATATATAACAAAGATTAATATTTTACTAGAGAAATGTTTGCTTATAAATTTTAAACAAAATATTTGCACCTCATTGTAGAAAAAAAATTTTTTTAAAAGGTGCTGGTTCTTGCACATAATAGGAGATGTACACTTACAATTAACAGGCAGATTGGCAGGATTGTTAGCAGGCACTCTGAACACACTCTTGACCACTACTGTATATCATTCTCTGAGAATGATTTTGATCTGAATAATTTTCCTCTTGATTTTCTCAGTGTGATCAAAGAAGTAGTAAAAATGATAAATATTTTAGAAATAGTTTGACTTCTATAAAATCTTTTAAACAAATTTATAATTTATAGGAAGCAATTTGGAATGCTTTTTCCAACTGGAAGGTGTATAAGTCAGAGTTTTTAAATTCAGGATTATTATGTTATTTATCTTCATGGAAAATGATCAAAATCTGGTTGCGTGAATGGGAATCTATTTTTTATCTCATTAATAAAGGATGACTCATTGAGAGATATTAATTCAAAGATGAAGAGTCTCAGTCATCAGCTGAAAAGGAGCACTGTTAAAAAATAGAACAAAATCACTGTGATAGTGAAATCTAAGAATTGGAGAGCAGGTTGATTGTAAAGATCACGACTTGTGCAAGACTCAGTTCTTTAGTATGTGACAAAAATTACAGCTTTAATGGCAAAAATTCAACCTCGTGTTAAATGCCATCTAAATTCTCAAGATATCCATGTCTATTTTACCTCTGACCCCTCTTCAGACTTTCAGAGTTTTATTCTCTTTTTAGAGATATATTAATAAAAAAGTTTGAGAAGCATAATTTTATTTTATTTATTTATTTTTTTGTCTTTTTTCCATGTCCAGCAACGGATCACAACCCTCAGTGTCGCCCCCGTACCAGACCGGGACCAGCAACGGGATTGCAGCCCTCGGTGTTGCTCCCATGCCTCGCTCAGCCAGTGAGCGGGAACCGGTCTGTATGTGGGATCTGAACCCTCGGCAGGAGCGCTGCCGCGCTTCCCAAGCAGCGCACTATAGCAGTGCGCCACCGGGCCAGCCCGAGAAGCATAATTTTAATGAACTTTAAATTTCTATATAAATTACAGCATTTGAACATAATGAACACATATTTGAAGATGCTGGCATAAGAATATTTGGTATATGAAACATGTAAACCATAGTATTTTCTCTTGTTTAAAGAAGTCAACCAAACAAATAGCCTTCTAAACAAGTAGGCTTACTTTATTTCCTTGAGAATCTAAAATGCTTTTTCTTTTTTTTTTTTTTTTTACAACTTTTTGGAATATATTTACTGAGGAATGGCAGATACAGCAGTGTCTTCCCTTTTCATTGAACTGGATTATTTTCTTTCAATCAATGTTATGAATCAATTCTAATTTAATCTTATAAATTTCAATTTCTTCTGTTTTACTCTTAATCCAAACATTTGTTCTCATCTTGATATCATCTACATTTTTTGACAGTAATATATCAGTATTGTACATTAACCAAGTGGGTCATCCAATATATATTCATCCATAGGTTTAAGAACCATTCATTTGTCCAAAAGTATTAATAACAGGTATACCATTCCATTGCTATTTTAGAGGTCATTTAATTACTTTCCAACTCTAATGTGTGTACTTTTTTTTATAAATCCATACTAAGAGTTCCTACTTGATTTGCATTACATTTGTTTCAAAGAAAAAAAATGGTTTCTACAAGTTGCAAAAACTCTTTTACCACTTCAATTTCAATTCACAGCTATATACACAACTATTTGCCATTCTTTTCTAACATAGGACTCATTTTGTTTTGATTTTTTTTTAACATTCCTGAGAATTCCAATCAGTCTAATTGTTTGACAGAATTTTCCTGCCTTTCCTCAGACAGTGTAAATTTTTCAAGTGCCAGCAACATACACTAGAATATTTCCCAGGAGTGGCAACTAATTGCAACTTGGTTTACTGGGAGTGTTGTTTCAGGAATTTTTTTACTTGTTTGTTTTAAACCAATATGCTCTACATTAGAAAAACAGGATTTAAATCCATTGTATTCAAAGTAAAAAAAAAAAAAAAGCTATGCTCTATAAAATTACTTTGCCATGATAGCTATATATATGGAGTTGAATTGCAATCATTTTTCACTGACATTAGTGGGTACTTTTGCCAAAATTAAAGTAGTTTTTACTTGTTGTAACAAATCTAGAGCATTAAAAATGAAGCTTATCCCCATTCTGAAAATATAGATGGGCTTTTTTCCCAAGCAAAATGTGTTCTTTTTGCTATTGAGCAATTTACATTAATGGCCCTCATTCCTTCTTCCATATAAATCTAATATTATCTCTTTAGTATTATCTCTTTCCCACCCCAAATGGGTATATTTCATAAAACTTGATAGAAAAAAATCATAATTTCTAATGTCAGATACTTGTATTTCAGGAAAAAAAATATTTTAACCACAAAATTGTCCTACAGTATATTTTCTCAGAGCATTTCCTGACAATCCAACAAAATTAGACACAATATGTATGCACATTATATCTTTAAAGGTGGTATATAAACATCTGTGATTAGAACACAAACTTACTTGATGACAATGACATATTCATTTACCATTGAAAAAAGGAAAAAAACCTATTAATGTAGTTCAATTATTGAATGCAAATACTTTCTAACCCTTACCTTATTTTTGTCACCTTCAGAAAGTAGTTATTTCACCTGAATTCTTTGACCTTAAACTCCTATAACTCATATATCTGCCTCAGATTTAAATAATTATTGATGCAAGTTTTTCATATTCCCAACACATCTTACCTAATTTAAAACCAGATATGAGTTGGTATGCAGGTTGACATATGTTGTTGAATAACTAGACCTGTAGTTTCACACTCAATAGTGTTTATCAAAGAAGCTTGAATGGTTCTTTTAAATAAGTCATTATGTTGCCATCATTTACAAGTACACAATAAATTATGTTAAATGTGCTTTTATCTCTGGTATGGCTTGATAAAATTTTACACCATTTAAACAACCACCACCACCACCACAACAACCCTTTATTTACATTGAGCAGTTGGTTTGAATATTTAGTTGTGTGGGGACCTTGATTGCTTCTATCACTATTCACCATGCAAACTAGTTCCTCTCCCTGCAGTGTCCACACACATGGGAGGATTATGCATCTGTGCTCTACTGGCTCTGTGACTTCCTTAGCCCAATGAAATGAAAACAGACATGCATATGCCACTTCTGGGTAGGAGCTTTCAAGGCCAGTACGTTGTTGGTCACATCTGTTCCAGACAGAGGCTATTCCATCAACCTGGGACCCAGAATGAAGTGTGGAGCTGAGCAACAGAATTTGTTCCTGAACCATACCTTATCCTATCTTGGCTGATACAAGGGCTGTGTGTTGAACTATGATCCGACAAAACCCAACAAAACTTGGTCCTTTGAATTACACTATTAATATTTTCTTCATTAAGTTATTATATCTCTTTTATTTATTTAGAAACATGAGTGAATAGAGAGCAAAGTTTATAAAAAAAAATATATAAGGATTTTGTCCATATGATGGAATCCCTATGCAAAATAATTTAAGAAATGGCCCCTCTAACATCTCTCTGCCGCTGAGTCATATTGGATTCATTAAAGTAGAAATGTATTATTCTCTCAGAAATATTTCACTTTTAATAAGTAAATTTAACAAATTCATACGCAAAGTGAACAAAGTTAAAAACCGAAGTCAGCAATCATAGGTGCATGTCATTTCCAAATCATGTCATTAGTGAAAGCAATCTACTTTCTTACAATGGCAATTACTGACCACCTTTAGTCTGCCCTGTTTTGGGTTCTGGCAAAATTAGTAGGACTCACCAAGGTCAAGTAGGCACTCTACATAATCCAGGCATTATTTATTTTTTTAGAAAATAAAGTAATAAGGGGCCGGCCCGGTGGCACACTGGATAGTGCGCCGCTTGGGAAGCGTGGCGGCGCTCCCGCCCGAGGGTTCGGATCCCACATACAGACCGGTTCCCGCTCACTGGCTGAGCAAGGCGCGGGAGCAACACCGAGGGTTGCAATCCCGTTGCCGGTCCCCGGTCCGGTACGGGGGCAACACTGAGGGTTGCGATCCGTTGCCGGACACGGAAAAAGACAAAAGACAAAAAAAAAAAAAATTTAATTCAATTTATTTATTTATTTTAAAAAGATGACCGGTAAGGGGATCTTAACCCTTGACTTGGTGTTGTCAGCACCACACTCTCCCCAGTGAGCTGCGGGCCGGCCCTAAAAAAATTTAATTCAATTTAAAGTTTTAAAAAAAAAAAAAAAAAAAAAAAAAAAAAAAAAAAAAAAAAAAAAAAAAAAAAAAGAAAATAAAGTAATATGTGGTATTAAAATTGTATTTTATATGGGGTGGGAAAATTTATTTAAAATAAACTGTGAAACAAGTGACATAATAGGAAACAATGGGAAATAGTTGAGTGTTATTCAATTTTCTAACCACAGATTAGACATTTTTGAAAACTGTCTTCCAAGATTCTGGAGCTTTACTCAGTACTATGAATAAGTAATAACTAACACATAGTTTCTAAAATAACTATGAAAAAATATCATTTAACACCTAGAGTTTGATGTAACTGAATAATTTTACCCCCCCCCCCCCCTTTTTAAATCAGTTTCCTTTCCTGAAGTTAACCTAACATAGATTTAGAAATAATAATAAACTTTATTTAAATTTTAAATTTTAATTTAATTGATGGAATTCAAATACATTTTCAATCCAAGACAGAACAGACTTAGCATCATGCAGCTTTGACACGAATACACTATGCTTATCTTTGGATTTAATTATATGAGGACAAAAAAAAAAAAAAAGAGAAAAAAAAGAAAAAGAAAGAAATAAATGAATTAAACCTTTCTATTTACATATTTTTATAGTAAAAAATAAACTAAAAAATGATATTGATGGAGGCAGGTTGGGGAATCGTGTGTTCATTTTACACAAATAAATACTTCTGACCTGAAATATCCTGTGAAAATTTTCAGATATAATAATAGCACTTTCAATCTGTACGTTTTTCAAAATTAAAGAAATTTTTAGACTATTTAATTCCAAAATCCAAAGCAACAGGGACTTCATGTTTTTTCTTAACTAATGATTTTTAACATGCAAGGTCATTTTTAACTTTTAGAAACAAGTAGAAAAACCATTTGCAATGAAAATATGACAAATGTAATTATCTCAGGTCATTTGTGAGCTCTTCCATCAGCAGCACAGAAATCAAATTTCTTTTCTTTCCCCCAGAAACTCTTGAACTGCCAAAAGTTTTAGGCTATGTTTAGATTTTCCAACTGTAGCTCTATCTGCTCTTATATCTTACAGCTCAATTTTTGGGTTAGAACCTCTACAGTGGTTGGCCTAACAATGATCTGTGACAACCCTGGATTCTGTTGGTCAATATTTTAAAAAATATCATGGATATGCAATTTTTTCTGATTTTCAAAAGGCCAAGAAAGATCCTATCTTGAAGAGTCTGAACACACTGTTCCATGAGCATTTTCTGTCATTTTTTCCCTTGTAACTTTTCAAGCCAAATTATGTTGCCTCCACCTAATGTTGCAAAAACTTTGGGTGAAAGCCCAATGTGATTCTAAGACTCTGGTATGATTCCGTAAAACCTGGCATCCTTCCTGGAAGTTAACTTTGTTAGGCAGCTATTTCTATAAACAAACCGAGTAGTAGGAAAGCTACATGACCAGATGAAATGCCACAACCTGCATTTTCCCTACAAGCCTATAAGGAGCTAGTACTTGAATATGAATTATTAGAAACTGGCATCATGGCTTGTGGTCCCATAATATATAAAGGCCCTTTATACTGGTTAAAGTTTACTTTCAAAATCGCAATCATTTCTCATAAAAATCAAACTATCAAATTATATCTGTAGACATATTACTTGCATCAACTAGCTATTGCTCTGTAACAAACTAGCCCAAAATTTAGTGGCTTAAAAAATAACCTTTTATTTGCTCATAATCAGGAATCTGGGCTGTACTCAGATATTCTCACCTAGTGATATGATCACAAGTCCCGAAGCTCTGTTACCAGGCGAGTCAGTACATTGGGCAACAGGAGTATTTCTGGATGCCAATCATACACCAGTGTGGCTATTCACAACTTATTAATGTCTGCAGAAAGTCCAGGCTATGGTGCAATCTCCTTCCCTCTTGGACCATATGAATCAGAAAATTTAATGAGGAATTGGAGTATGATGTTTCTGTAGAGTTTGTGGTAGTTTATACTAAGAGCTTCACAACAAAGGCCCAAGGACTCTGCCTTGCCTTCTGCAGCAAAAACATCTCCACCAATTCAAAAGTAGTTCCTGGCCTATCACTTGGCCAGAATAGAGAATGAGCACCTGATCATAAGATGACAAGAGACTACGTCACTTCTGCTCCCCATAATGATGTGGGTATTGTCCGATCCACTGAATCATTGACTGGCAACAATCCATTGATAGCAATACTATATTCACAATTTGGTCCAAGCAGGTCCAGAGGGCCTAAGTAAGTTCCATGAACAGGTAGCTCAAATTTCCGTTTTACGTGTCACTGTTACACCAGTGCTTCTCCCTGAGCCTGCCCCTACGACTTCATGGAAGTCCTTTAAGCCACTGATTAAGAATGGAGAAACTGCAGCTTGATTCATGGGTGGGTCAGCTCGATATGTTGGTGAGTATCAAACAAATGGGCTGCAGCTGCACAAGAGGCCCACCCTGGGGTGACCTTGTAGGACAGTGGTGAGGAGACATCCTCCCACGGGGCAAAGATGCAAGCAGTAAACTCGAGAATATGGTAGACTGAGGTAAGAATATGGACTAATTTCTAGACAATGAAGAGTGGATTTTGTTTGTTGGTCATAGGCCCAGAAAAAGACAGTCTGCAAGATTCATTTTCACTGGAATTTATAATAACTCTGGATATGGTAATGACTTCTCTGTCTATGGTGCCTTTGCATGCCCCCCATTCTAGGTCTTTAAGAAGGCTCGGTTAGCAACATTGGGTCATTTACAACATTGTCTCAAACCTCAGGAGTGAAGGAAATGCAACACTGGGCATGTGACCCTGGGACCCACTGTTCCTACCAAATACCACAGCACTTGGAAGCAATCAACCTAACAGATTAATGGAATGGCCTTTTAAACTCTCAGCTAGGGCAGGAGTTTGGAGACAGGATCCTGTTTGTTTGAGGTACTATATGCCAAGATGCAGTATATTTACTGAAGCAATACATAGCACATCATCAATACATGGCGATCCATGTCACAGTGTCCCCAATTGCTAGAATCAACGGATCTAAGGACCAAACCATAGAAGTTGGAGTGGCTCCTGTAGTAACCCATCTGCAGCATTTATGTTTCTGAGTTTTGCAACTTTGGCTCTGCTGGATTAGAAATGGGATGGGAGAGAGGTTTACTTCAAACAGGGATTAGTATAGAATTTGGCAAAATCAAAAGATCAAGGGCTCAGACCCTTCAGATGTGAAGGTTTGATTGACCCCATCAGGCAAACAAAGCAGACTAGTTACAATCCTGGAGGAGGATGAGGAAAATCTAGATTGAGTAGTGCAGGAGGTAGCAGATTAATTTAAAACATGGCCTCAAGCACAGTTGCTGTGAAAGAGTAAAGCTTTTTCCACTCAAACTTGATTAGCTCCTTTGGAGAGATTGAGGCCAGTCACCATCTTGAGAACTCAGCAATGAATTATTTTTAATGTGAAGTGTAAGCAAATTTGAATATTACAAGAGGTGGTTTGCATCAGACACATCTTGGGTCCTGCTTCATGTCCCCTTACCTTTGTGACTACAGCAGAAGCTGTGTAAACAGTTCTGGGTGGGCTTCAGTTCACTTTGTACTGACTGCATCTTGCCCCAAGTATGTACCACAGGTCTTTCGCTTTCTGCTGTGGATAGTCTCTTGTTCTACGGAGTAGGACACTTGAAACAGCCTTTTGGCACACCCACCCATGGGTAGGCTGTCACTTAAGAAGATTTGAAGACATCCCATCCCAGTGGCCACCATAAAACAAAGGGGTCAGAAGCTAATGGACAAATGTTTCATCCTGTCAATCACTGGGGGGAGATTTCTGACAAGCGTCCTAGCCACCCTGTGACCACCTCAATAATGGCGTTTGTATTGATTGGCTTTTCTTTCTTCTGCTTTATTCTTGTTAGTAGTTTCTGAATACTGCTTTCTGGGATCACCTCACAAATAAACTAATTGCAATGCAATTCTTAATTTTTTCCAGGGGAACCCAGCCTAAGCCAGAGGGCATATATGACAAACATATTTCCTTAAAGAGATTCAAAAGTAGCCTTCTATGAAAGAAAAGGATCATTCCTCTCTGAGATACAGCTGTCACTGTCATAAAATTTAGCATAAACAAATACACCATCAAATGCCCTGCTATAAAATGTAATATTCAGCAATTACGTACTAAAGGATTTAAGGTGACATCATTCATTACAGTACATGAATGAGCCTCCTGACTAAATGGGAATTTAGTGTTAAGTAGCTGTAAGAGCTGCCAAAAAGCAAATGTTATTGAAACAAACATTAGCAACTTATGACTAAAACCTGGGACATCCTGATCATAGCTACGAGGTTTACTCTCTCTATTATGGAGACATTAGAAACCGCCATAGTGTTGTATCCAAGTCTATCAGGACAATAATTTACTTGAAATTTTATTCTTACAGATGAAAGAGACAGGGCTGTAATCATTATAGATTTTACTTTCTTTGTAAGGTCTTCTTGTTGCTGTTTTTCATAGCCTCTTCTTCAATGTGGGTAGAGAACAGAGGAGGTGTGTGAAATTGAACCATTTTCCCAGAGAAGAGCAATGTTCTTCCGTGAGCCAAATTCAATGTTTTGAGGAAGGTGATATTTTAAGTGGCTAAAGTAGCTAGTAACAAAGGTAATATCAAGTATACATTTGCAAAGTGAAAACCTTACCCAAGAATTTAAAAATAAAACCCAAAAGGCTTACTTTAAAAATGGAATTTCTAAGTTTTCTTATAAAAAATAATACTCATTCAATATTATAACTCTCCAAATGTAGTGCAATGATAACATAGGGAATTAGTCGCAAGAAACTGAATATTAACTATTAAATATCATCCCAGAGAATTTAGGATAAAACTTCACTTTTCCTCTTGGGGCAATTTTAACTCATTATCTCCCATAATCTTCAAAGATTACATAAATCTTGTGATCTATACAAATATCCATCTTAAGGGTGTGGATTTTCACTACATAAAATGAAACATTGTACAATTCTTAGAAACTTAAAATATACTAAAATTGCAAAGATAATCTAATTGGTTCTGATTAAGAATGAGTTAATGCACTGATGTTTGAGAATTATCAAAATTTCTTAAATTACATTTTTATACTATTTTATTTTCTATAAAAAATACAATGTGGGCTAAAGAATACTGTCATTTAATTTGTAAATCCATGAAGGAAGATTGTTCAATAAGTCTCTGAGTCATTAACAATTAATCAGATTCCTTTAATATAAGAATTGAATGTCTGGGAAGAAGTCTTGAGTTTTATGAAGCTCTATATACATTTTGACAATGTAAGTTATGTTATTTCCAAAATCAAACTCAGTGATAACTTAAAAAAAAAAAATCACGCTTGAATCCAAATGAGGGATTTCAGCATCTCACATATATTCATATTTAAGCAAAATAGTGTGTCTTTAGGTTCAATAAATCTTCGTAATATTTGAGTACATACCTATTTATTTGCCAACAGAATTGAGTGTTGATAAAATTCATCAGTCAACAACAGCCAAGAGTAAGTTCTTTAGGTAAGCTATGTAAAATATACTTTCACGTTCAGGACAAAGGATATCCGAGTATCCCATTGCTACCCCTAAATCCTCCATTCTGCAACAGGACAGGGAGAAAGGACTGCCATCATATAGATGACATCTAGGACCACAGAATTTTCACATTTATATTTTAACACATAAAGCTATCCTCTGAATAATACCTCACAAGAGCACCCCGTCAAATCAAATAAGCAAAGTCAGTGCTGAATTGCCAACTAGCCACCAGATGGCAGCAATGCTTTTATGAATAATGCAGCATTCTGTGCAGTCCATCTAAGATTTCCTATGTTAATAATAGAACAATCCTTACTATAGCAAAAGAACAAATTTGTTCGTAATGAAGCCAGCCATTTTTTTCATATCACTAGTTATATTTTGTGGGGTCCATTTGTTTTCTAGTGTTCAGGCCCCCGAAAATATTTATTTTTATGCACATTAAACATTAAATTGCTGCTGAATTTCATTTTGATACTGTGGTAGAAAATGCCTGTGGCTTGAAACAAATATTTTCCTTTCTGATGGACAAATAACATCTGTGGTTGTAAATGTTCCAGTATAGCTGTCAAACGAGAAGGGTTTCATGTAATTTTCTGCCACCCTCATCAGTGCCTCCTACATATTAAAAGAGTGTGTTCGTAACCTCCCTTTCCACAAATTGATTTCAAATCACAGATAAATATCAGAAGTCTGTCTTTTACTTGATCATGGGGGTGGGAATTTTGAAAATGAAGCATTAATTTAAAAAAAAACTATCAGAGTCTTTATAAGTTACTTGGGAAGGGAGTTCTCAGTATTGGTGTTTCTTTCTGTTTTGGAGCTGTTTCTGCAATTCATTAATTTTGCCATCCTAAATTTTTTGGTTTGCACATTTTCACCCAGGAAGTGAAATTGTTAGAATTTCTCCTTCTGCTAGAAATAAAATGTTAGGTAAATTGGTGAGGCTGAGGTCAAGAATCTAACAGCTCTCTACTAAAAAGAGAACATCTTAAACCTTTCATGTGAATGTCCCTTTCTTGATCAAGTCACCTCCTACAGATCTGTTATCCGAAAAGAGTTCACCCAGCTTCCTTCCTGATTTCTCCCCAACATCAGCCACTTCATTTCACTGTTCACTTAGGCCATCTCTCAACATCCTGTTTTGTTAAGATAAAAGAGCAGCAGCCTCCTCCCCTCTTCAAATATCAAGAATCCTTACCTCACCTGCAGTGTTTTATATCTTCGATTTTGAATATTTATTTTCTACTGAATTCTTAGTAACATGTTTAACTCCTATGTTCAAAGACTCTATGCATAGATTCCACAAGTGGTCTCTCCAGTTCTGTGTGCATGCTGGCATTTTCTTTTCATCTTAAACTTAGTATTTTTTTTCCCTTGCATTCAATTCAAGCCTTTGTTTATGGATGTTTTCTTTGTTATTTTCTTATACTGCTTTAAACATTGCTCTGAGGTTTCAGAATTTTGCTCACCACTGCCCAAATTTTTCTCTTGCTCAGTGGTTTGTGGCATATAAACACTATGAATATATATATTTTTCTCTTGCCTTCAGATCCAGCCTCATTACCTTATGTTTCTAAAAACTGAATGGCATCAGCTATTTATCTGCCAGTGATCCTATGCTATCCAAAAGCAATCAATTTTATTTTACCCTGTGTCATCCTTATGGACAGGCTGTAAAATGTGATACCATTTACTGGCCCCATCTATTATGTACCAGCTTTAGGGATTAAATCGTTCCTAGGCTTGTTTGATACTTTAAAAAAAAAAAATCATACTCAGCATGAAATAAACATGGCTGGTCTCTTTTTGAAATATAAAATAAGAATTTTGAAGCAGATATGAAAAAGAGATCTCTTGGTTTAAATGTTGTCTTGCCAGCATCAATGCAGTATTTTCTGTACTTCATTCAAGATGAAAATCACAAACGAAAGAACATAACACTTGATGATATTACTTTGATTGCATGAAATCCCCTAGTAACAGTGGTTTCTTTTGGTCAGGTTGCTGTGCATCAGCTGAAATCCCAGGTTTGATCCCCTGTGGCTCAGTTTGCCTCACTCTGGTTCTGTGGATGTGGGGAAACAGCACTGCTAGTCACAGGCATCCATGGATGGCAAAATGACCATCACACTTGCGCTACCAAAATGTCAAGAAAGAGAACATGTTCCAGGAGAGGAGGGGATTCACAGCATGAGGTCAGTAAATGAAGAACAGCATGTCGTATTTAGCCTGGGGTCAGACCAAAACCCAGAATTTATTTCAAATGGCAAGTCATATCTTCAAGCACACGTAGCCAGCTATTCCAGAAGGCAATGTGAGGTGACTTAAACAGTGATCTAAGTTAATTAGGTCATATGCATCCAATCTTCTGCCAAAATGTTAGGGACAGAAGAAACCAAGTTGACATTTTTAGTTTGGATTTATTTTATGGTAATTTGGAAACTTAAAATCTTGGTTCCCTTGACTAATTTGGGACTAAAATATACCAGTATGGCTATTGTTAATCTTCCCTGTCATCTATTTGCAATCTGCTTTGAAGACAGTTCAAAGAGAAGTGAATACATTAAGGTAACATCATGCCCTTTAGTAGTTAGTGAAATAATGAAGCTGTGCGAAATGAATACATATCCGTGGACTCTAAGGCTTGGAGCAGTGAGCGTCACAGAATCACTCAGGAAACATACAGTTGCTATTATTTTCCCTAATAATGTACTTTATTTATACACCTTACTTCTAGACATCCAGATTACGTATATAAAAAAGAGCTTTGTTATTTCTCAAAAGTTAAATCTGCAGAAAGACAATGGTTTCCAAGTCACATGATCTGAGCCAATAAACATGTTTCTTCATTTGAGGAAGAACATGCCTATTGGTTTCTGTTTCTTCTTTCATCAGTCAAAACTAACATGGTCTTTACGTCTCACCTAGATTCTTAGAATCAGTTTTATATTCTGCCTCCAACCTCTCTTCACTGCAATCTCTCTTGTATATTCCTGACATTCATATTACTAAATCAAAGCCCCAATTATAAAACTATACTCTTCCTTTCATTAAAATCTTCTGTGAAATTTCACCAACAAGCCCAAATCATTTAAAAAATTGTATCTCTTTTCCTTCAATCAGAAAAAAAGTATTGTCCTCATATCTCTGTAGGGAAATAAAAAGTGTCACCACTGTCTCTCTTTCATTTTGGGGTTTAGTTGCTGCACTTGTCTTCTAAGTTACCTTTTACAAGTAGCTCTTACTAGAGATTTCCAGGACAAAATGCTATTTCTTGAAGTATTAACTTGGATACATCATTAATTAACTTATAGTGATTAGATATTATATTAATGACTATTTATTTATAAAAGTAGAATATCAAAAATATTTTAAGTAAGGTTTGAGGACATATATTCTTAGTGCACAATGAATGAAAAGCTTTTCAAGTGGTGCCTTAAATCTTAGTCTATTGAGAGTTCAGAAGGCAGTAGAAAGGAGAAAAGTCAAGCAGAAATTCTGAGTTGCATTTCACAAATATCTACCTCCCTCATCCAGATTCTTCTGAAATCCACATCTGGAATTTCCCTCAAAATGTTGTTAGTGGACAAATAATGATACCTTGTTGTATTTAAATTAAAATCATCCCTTTGTAGCTGCTTTCAAATACACCAAATACAGGATTGCTTCCTTTAAACATTAACATTGATGGGAGATAGGTGAGGTAAGGACTGTTATCTCCTGTTTCCTCTATGTGAAAAACTTAGAGTTGGAGGAGAGCTCCTGCCCTGGGTTCTACATAAAGTTACAACTGAAATCACCAAAAGTGGAACACATGTCCCCAGACTCGTGTCTCTCTGCCCTGTACTTTCTGAATGATGGATGAATATATAATAGGTAGAAAAAATGATTGGGGACAAGCTGGAAAGCAAAAAACAACTGTATTAGACATTCATGCTTCTCTTCCTCTGGTTTATTTTTAATGTCATGCCTTTTAAGATACTTTCAGTAACTCTCTAAAGTGAAACCTGCTTTACTCAAAATCTAATGCATATATGAATGTGAAGAATCATCCTTTTGCATCTAGTCTAACTACAAGCATTAAAAAATGAAAGAGAAAATTGGTAAAAGCTCAGACATTCTAAACCACCACTTTTAACACAAGGAAAGGGATAAAAGCAAAATACAAGTAGTTTTCCTTTTGGCTTAAAATGACATTTTCCAAGATGTTATTAAGTTATCTTTGCATTAATAAACATAAGCAGTACTTAAACATTTTAAGCTGGTACATTCAGATTAAGAAGAACAATCAAATTATGTTTAAATGTAATGCAGAGCCATGGAAAATATTACATGCATATGTTTAATGTACAGTATAGTCAGGAGACTCCATCCAACTCAGAAAAAGTAACATGAGTAATGATAATTCTATTCTGAGGTTTATTTCACTTACAGGGACTGGACCTGTCCCCTGAGATATGCTCCTATATATTGAAAAAGAATCTCAATTCCAGGAAATTTGACAATGATAATTCTTGAGGTTATAAACTGGTGGTGGGGAAAGTGAACAGACTTTATCTTCTTCAGTCATTTAAATTTTTCTTTCAAGCAGGAAATTGACATATTCCTAATTGGCCATAATTTATTAATTGGTAGAATTATCTTATTTAAAGCATGTAATCTATAGAAAAGCCCAGTGCATGTTTTTAAAATTTAATTTTAAAAGACACTTAGAAAAACTGAGGCCTAGTCACTGTTTGGCTCTGACAAAAGGTAAACCTTTAATGTAGAAATGATTTAATTATTTCAATTGAATAATTATCTACCATCTTATACCTTGTAATGAAAAGCATCAAGGAAACAGACAGTATCTTCTTATTCTTTACTCCCTATTTACAGCTTGGAAACACTGGAGTAGAGAACCTATATTGCGGACACAATTTCTTAAAATTTTTTACAAAGATAAATTTTTTTTTCTGTTTTTAACTGAAAGAATGCAATCCTAGCCTTAGAAGTAACAATTTAATCAGGTAAAAAGTGTCCAGTCCTCTGGTTTCATAAGCATAGGGCAGTATGGGATATAGTGTCCGTCTTTATATTTTCTCTGGGGAGACAAAACTAATTTACATGCCAGAAGTGAAGAATGTTTAAGTGCTAAATTAAACGGCATGGAATTAATGACAGTGCTTTGGGATGCTCATAGATTTAATAAGGGGGTATCTCCTTGGAGGTTGGGGAATGTTTTAGAGAGGTGTCACGTGTCTATTTGATAGCCTTGTCATGAACTTCCTTTTCCTAGACTTTAAAAATGTTGAACTTAGAGAGCTTAGGTTCAAAGGAAGGACACCTAAGTAAAATTCTTTCTTCAACTTTGAAACAAGAAAATATTAAAAGCTAAAAACAATGGCTTGTTGTTTTAAGTTATTTTGCAGGCATTTTCTCAGTTGAACATCCTATCAAAAGGCTTTGTAAATGCCTGATGTACCCAGCGAGAACTGCAAGGAAGGTGACAGGAGCACCGCTTGTGTTGCGGATGCTGCTGACAATACCGCCATCCTTTAACATGGTTTTATTTAGTTATTACAACTCTCTCTGTAAATGACATTTAGGATTATTTAAGATTATGTTGTAATCCTTTTAATCCTTAGTGCTTTAAATTTCAAGCTAAACACCAAAGAGCAAACTAGCACTTAGCAGGAATGTTTAAAACATGTGATTTGAACATAAATCTTTTTATTCACTCTTTCCCTGATGAAGACCTAGTGCTGCTCTTAAGTTAACTAAGAAAACTCATACCACAGTTCATTACAAATCACTCGGCTGCTAGACATTTTCTCAGGCTACATCAAACTTGTGATGGTCCTTGACAATTATACTCAATGCACAATTACATAAAGTTAGCTGCAATGAACATTTGCTAATTTAACTTAGATTTTGTATGACCTTTTATAAATACAAAGTGTCTTTGTGTGTGTGTGTGTGGAAATTCTCACTCTATTTCCTAAGGTCAGGCTATGAAATGTGTGTATATATACACACACACATACATTATATATACATACATATATATATTTTAACACATATTGTGACTTATATTGTATACACTTACCATAGAAGTTGTTAATTTTTTTTTTTTCCTTTTTGTCTTTTTTCGTGACTGGTAACAGGATCGCAACCCTCGGTATCGTGCCCGTACTGTGACTGGCAACGGGATCGCAACCCTCAGTGTTGCACCCGCACCGCACTCAACCAGTGAGCGGACCGGTCTCTATATGGGATCCGAACCCTTGGGGGGAGCGCCGCCGCACTCCCAAGCGCTGCACTCTACCGAGTGCGCCACTGGGCCGGCCGAGAAGTTGTTAATTTTTAATATATTATTTATTATTAAGAAGTACCAATTATGCCAAAGATTGTTTTGTTAAAAAATAGGCAGGTATTCTGAAGTTCAGCAAGTGAGCATCATTGTGATTTACCGAGAGTTGTTGAATACTAAAACTTAATCATTAATGTTGTCACTGTTATGTTACCATGTACCAATCAAATAAGATTGAATTCACATCAAGAGTTTGATAGGACTTTGACTATGAAAGAAACTTGGCTTTTAATACAAAGAGAGAATGAACAACCCAAATGTCCAAACATCATATACAAACAAATGAAGCAAATGAAATCCATCTATTTTTGTGTGTGCTTCTGAGACTTTCAAGCACATCTCAGGTGCTCAGTTTTTGTTTATTTTCCTATTCAAGTTCAACTTATCTATGGACGTAATTATGTAGCATACAATTGCTAATCCATCAACTTTTTAAAAACAGATTTCAAATTTTAAATTATTTCTAATTTTGCTCTTCTTTGATTTTTCTTGAACCAAAAATCTCAATAGTCATTTGCTATCTGTAATCTATAATTCATAGACTGAGATTGAACACCAAGCCTAATTCAAACTTGGAATTCTAAAGCTATTTCTGATGTAGCACATCGGCTGAAGCTATGATGGTCTTTTTCAGTCAAGAAGAAACACTTCATTTTTTTGTAGGTAATGAAACCCTTGCACACACATACTCAAACATCCAACAATGCCTTAATATCATGTTTTTGAGACATAATCATGTTTATTCTGATCATTTGAGAGTTAGACCAGCTAATGTATCTAATCAAATATTGATGCAAGTCATCTAGATTAGCTCTCTGGCAAATCCTTCTCGATGCTTTTTTGTTAACAGAACTATAAAAGCTATTTATACTGTTCCTCTCAAAAGGCTTACTCTTGTAGTCTATATATCTATGGATGCATATTAGTAAATTTTACCTAACTGAGGTGTTTAGGTGATGAAAAGATTTCAGCATGACAGGAAAACCAAGTGATTCACCCAAAAAGAATGAAGCAGAAAATGCAACTTGACATTGTTATAATCACCTCTTGTTTCTCTAAAGTGATGGAAATAAGACAAAAAAAGATAAACTGTAGGTAAGAACACTGAGACCCCACAAACGGTCCAGTTACATTACAAACAAAACTAGCTTGCAAGATTTTCACCTCCAAAAAGCTACCAAAAGTGAGAATAGTTTTTAATATCAGTGGAAGTAGCTATAATCAGAAATATGAAAAACAAGTAGAAAATTACAACAGGAGGTAGTCATATTTAGAAAAGATTAAGATGATATATACCATCAGAATAAGTGTTTTAAATGTGTATCTATGCCTATTATGTTCATAGTTATGTAAAATTATACATAAATATTTTTCTTCAGTATTTTTAGTCCTGTGTACATCATACATAGCTAGCTGCCTTCCTCATTTGTGATGTAATTTAACTCTTCATAAGGTTAGAAGAAAATGAAAAAGCCTGGCTTAGCTCATCTCCAAGAGTTTCTATTGTCTAAAAATTATGTCAATGTCAAATTTTAATGTCTTTCTTTTACATCTTTGGTGATTAGGATGCTAAACTCACAATAAATTATAATGCTCCACCACTAAGCTTATTCGATCTGGTTCAGAACTAGTCATATTGATCATCTAGGTTGTCATCAAGGCTAGGATTATAACCTCTAAATTTTGTTATTATGGCAGAATAACAAAAAGTAAGAAATTGGGAAAAAGGATGTATCACTGATCTACAGTTTCTCACTTTAAAACAAAATTTATTTCTCCTTGTGTCACATTCTAAACACTTTTGGCTTTAGACCACTGATTTCTAGGCAAATGTGTTTTGTTTCCTTTTCTCTCTCTCTCTCTCTCTCTCTCTCTCTCTCTCTCTTTCCTTCTTTATCTCTCCCTTTCCTTATGTTTTTCCTTCCTTCCTTCCATCTTTCCTTCCTTCCTTCTTTCCTTCCCTTCTCTCCTTCCTTCCTTCTCTTTCTCTCTCTTTTACATTTAATTTTAATTGACAAATAATAATTTTATATATTCTCTCTCTTTTTTGGTAAAAATCAAAACAAAACAAAAACCTCTCTACCTAAAGAGAATAAAACTAGGACCAGAAAGATAATTATGTATTCCAGAATATGTTGAAAGAGTCTTATTTGTTTTTGAAATCCGAATGCACCCAAATTATTTGGGTATACTTGAATTAGCATCTGGAAAATACAGACCAAACTGGAAACCAGCATTTTTCCTCCTGGTGAGAGTGTAGGTAAGAAATGTCACCTACCTATACTTCTATAAGACCCAGTAACATATGAATTTCAGCAAAGCATTTGAGAACAGAACTGGCCTTTCTTCAAGAGCCAAAATGCTCTTAGAAGACATTTAATTAAAAAAATTATAATAATCCAGCTCCCTTGCTACTAAAATATATAAATTCTAAAATATCCCTATAAAATTTTATTTTGAAAATGTAAAAGTAAATTAAATTTCATATAAAGCAGAAAAAGTATCAATCTCCATAACCTAAAATTATTAATTGACAAAGAAAGTTGTGCTAAATTAAATGATTTTGGTAACTTCATGTGTGAAATATTAAATTTTCCAATTTTCTCTCTTTCAAGGATCTTGTCTGGTTTGTTCCATTCAGTGGAATATGATTGTAATTATTAATCACAGTTATTTTTTCCAAAAAATTAAAGTATGCACTATAAAAAGATCCAATTTTTATAGTTGTTCAGCTCTCTATATCCCCCTAAGTTACACCAGTAAATGTAATTAATGACTAGAAGGCAGGAACGGCAATGAATGAAAATAGCTTATAATTAGTGAATTTTCGTTTGTATATTTCTGAAAATTCCACATTAATCTATTTAAGTCAAATATTCTAGGTCTGAACCCCAAACAGCTATCAAACACACTGCAAAATTCAATGACTTTTGTGTATAAAATTAATCAACACGCAACATATATTTTGTGTTTAGATAGCAACCAGCCACCAGTAAAAGCAACAAAACAAACCAAAGATTCAACAAGAAGAGTCAGTTTTTCATAATGACCTTCAGACAACTTGTTAATTCACATGAAAACATCACAAGAAGCTAGTCTTATTTTGATTACCCAAGAGAGCTCAGATTCAAAGGAAATAGGAATAAATTGAATATATGTGACATTCTTACCTGAAAGACATTCTTTCTGCTTGATTTTTCCTTGGTCCATTCAATATGTGCTCCACACAAATCCACACTTTCTGGTTTGTTCCCAGTTTTCTACAAACAAAAACGAAATAAGAATAAAAAGCACACAATGTTGGAGATGCATGTCAGAGAAAAATAAAAGTTTATTGAGTTAACAGCTGTGCATATTTATGTTATAAAGCTTTCTTCCCCTTCCCCAGGGGAAACTTAATTTGTTAGAATTTTCATTTGGGACTTTATAATTAATCGTAAATGACTAAAAGTAGAGGCTTATTTGTTAAATTATTTCATTAATTGTAGACAATGAGAAAAATTCATATTTAAAATGTTGATATTTTGAGATGATTTTTTTAGTAATTCTAAAATATAGAAGTTTTAAAATATGCTATTCAATAATTTGGAATATTGTTATTCAATGGCTAATGCAGCATAAAAGCATTTTAATTCACATATTTATTAGACCTAAAAGTAAAAGAAAACATTGATAGATCACACTGTAATGGAAAAAAAATTGTTACAGAGTTTTAGCTTTGTGACTTTAGCAAAAGTACTTAGAATCTGGCAACATTTTCTAGAAAATTGAGTAGGTGGGTTAATGGACCTCAAAGTTCCCTTGCAGGTTTGTGTTTTACATGTTAATAAATACAGTAACTATTGCGTCAACTATGTGTCTTTTAGAAACTCACTTTCAGAACTTCAAGACTATACATGTAAGTATATGCATAAGTTTTTAAGATTAATTTAGACCAAATAGATTATAGTGTGTGCTTCCTTTTACATAATTGCAATGTTGGTTTGGGGCTATCCGGTTAGCTCAGTTGGTTAGAGCATAGTGTTGGCAATATGAAGGTCAACAGTTTGGATCCCTGTACCTGCCAGCCACCAAAACAAACAAACAAACAAAAACTCATTATCTATTAACATTCCATAGTCTAGGAAAATTACAATATCCAGATGTGATATGGATGAAAATGAGGTTTTTCCAAAAGCTGTTTTTATCTAAATAATTCATAATAACTAATGAACAGAAATATCATCTACATTTGCCTCTTCCTATTTTCATTTGATTCTTGTGAGTCACACTAATATAACTTTAAATTTGCAGAACAATTATTAAACAAAAACCAGTTTGGGAAATTTCTTTACTATTTTTTAAAGAAGTGTTGTTACATTTCAAAGACCTTTTCCAACTATTTACATATAGTCTGAGCTACTCTAGGTTTCTCTACAGATATTTACTGAAGTTATTTTCCACTGAATACCTTAAAATTTTAGTATATGAAGCTTATGATATTTTTGGACAACATTTTTAACAGTATGAACTTTAAGTTAAAACAAGAAACTATGGGGCCGGCCCGGTGGCGCACTGGATAGTGCGCCGCTTGGGAAGCGCAGCGGCGCTCCCGCTCGAGGGTTCGGATCCCACATACAGACCGGTTCCCGCTCACTGGCTGAGCGAGGTGCGGGAGCAACACCGAGGGTTGCAATCCCGTTGCCGGTCCCCGGTCCGGTACGGGGGCAACACTGAGGGTTGCGATCCGTTGCCGGACACGGAAAAAGACAAAAGACAAAAAACAACAAAAAAAAACCAAGAAACTATGAAAGAATGGTAAAAATGTTAAACAAAATTATCTGTCCACAATTGTTGCCTTTTAGTCACTATGCCCAATGCTATCAGCTTAATAGAAATAGACTATTTTTCAGAAGATGCCGGAATTCTATTTCTATTCTTGTAAATTATGAGATTTTTAGTTTTTGGCAACTTAATAATTTTTTTGAAACATTGTACAAGCCAGGCATAACATTTCTGCAGGATAAATCCAGCTGTCAAGATAGCAGGTGACAGCAAACCTTTCCTTTGTTATTTAGTAGTAACATCATGACAAACCCATCAAGATGAGCCATGCCCCTTAAAGATATGTTGATTAGAGAAAGATTTTCATTGGCTCATGCATACTCTGCCACCCAGGTGATCACTATTGTGGAAAATCTCAAAGCATGACAATGATGTGTGATATTTAATTTATTTTTTTAATGCTTTGTTTTGTTTTATTGGTTATGAGTATTCAAGGGATACAAAGCAAATTGTCACCACTCATACCTAAGATGTGATGGCCAGATCCATACTGGTAGCATGTCCATTACCACAAATTGTGATTATATCCCATGTCCCCCACCCAACTATCTTCTCAATTATCCCTGACCTCTCTCCCCATCCCTCTTTCCCCATTCCACTTTGTATCCCTAGGTATTTTCTCTCCCTCTGCAAGTCCAAAGTACCACTGTGGTCTTCCTTTCCTTTCTTCATCTCTTAGCTCCTACTTATGAGAGAGTACATATGGTGTTTATCACTCTGTGCTTTGCTTATTTCACTCAGCATAAGTTTCTCCCAGCTTATCCATGTTGTTACAAATGGGAGAATTTCATTCTTTTTTATGGCAGAGTAGTATTCCATGGTATACATATACCACCTTTTCCTTATCTAATCATCCATTGATGGACACTTAGGTTGGTTATTGTGAACAGAGCTTCAATGAACATGGGAGTGCAGCTATCCATTTGACATGATGATTTCCATTCCTTTGGGTATATACCCAGAAGTGGGATTGTTGGATCATCTGGAGGATCTATCTGTAGTTGTATGAGAAACGTCCATACTGTTTTCCATAGTGGTTGTACTAATTTACAGTCCCACCAACAGCTAAGGTCTGGAGGGAAGCACCCATACCCCAGCAGGTGCTGAGGTGAGCTGAGACCTGCACAGCACCAGGGGCTCATTCTTTTGCCATAGAAAGCTAGAACAGGAGCCAAGGTGTTGTAATATAGATACTGCCACACCTTCTGTCACCACAACAACAGTTCACCGGCACAGTAGCAGCCAGGGCCACTCTATAAGCAACCTGCCACTCACCTGACTACATTGATATAAGAAGAGTCACCAGTAGAGCCTGCAAATAGAGGAGGAAGTCTTTATCATCATAGCCAACCCCAGAGTAACAGAAGAAGAAAGTCCTCTACCAGATGACCAAACGCCAATGAAAGAATACTAGAAACACAAACAAATAAGAAGATATGACACCATAAAAGGAATACAGTAATGCTCAAATTTCAGATGCCATAGAACAGGGAATCCTTCTATCATCTCTAACTGAAATGTCTGAAAAAGAATTCCAAGCAATGATCTTAAGAAAGCTTGAAGAAATAAAAGAAGACTCAATTAGAGAACACAAGGAAACAAGAAAAAATATCCAGAATATGAAGGAGGAAAGTTACAAAGAAATTAATACCTTTAAAAGAATGTAGCAGAACTAGAAATGAAAGATTCACTCAATGAAATAAAAAACACAACAGAGAGCTTAAGCAGCAGGCTAGAGCAAGCAGAAGAAAGAATTTCAAATCTCAAAGATGGTCTTTTTGAAATAACCCAAGCAGACAAAAAAAAAAAGGAAAAGAGAATTAAAAATAATGAGGAAAATCTAAGAGAGATAGCAGACAACCTCAAGCATTTTAACAACTGGATTTCTGGTATTCCAGATGAGGAGGAGAAAGGAAAATATATCAAAAACCTATTCAAGGAAATAATAACAACAGAAAACTGCTCAGGGGTAGGGAGAGATGCAGATCTTCAGATCCAGGAAGCTCAAAGGTCCCCAAACAGATTCAATCCAAAAAGATCCTCTCCAAGACACAATATAGTCAAATTTGCAAAGCTCAAAGACAAAGAGAGATTCTACAAGCAGCAAGAGAAAAGCATCAAGTCACCTATAAGGGAACCCCCATCAGGCTAACAGAAGACTTCTCTACTGAAATCCTACAGGCCAGAAGAAAGTGGAAAGATATATTCAAAACACTAAAAGAAAAAAATTGCCAGCCAAGAATTATTTACCCAGCAAGGCTCTTCCTCAGAAATGCAGGAGAAATAGTGTATTTCCCAGAAAAACAAAAATTATGGGTGTTCACCACCACATGACCAGCCCTGCAAGAAATTCTCAAGGGAGTCCTGCATCTGGAATCTGAATAATGAATGTCACTATCATAGGTACACAAGAAAGAGCAAAACTTGCTGTTAAAACAAAAATGCCAGTGAGAAAGTGCAAGAAGCTAAATCATGCCACCTCAAATATCCAACTAACATTGAAGATGTGAAATAAAAGGTGAAGCAAGTATCAAAAGATATTTAAAACATCTTAACAAAAAGCAATTAAATGACAGGAATTAAACAATACCTGTCAATAACCACCCAAAATGTGAGTGGATTAAACTCCCTATTCAAAAGGCACAGATTGACTGATTGGATTAAAAAGCTAGATCCAAGCATATGCTGTCTTCAAGAGACCCATCTAACATATAGAGATACAAACAGACTAAAAGTGAAGGGATGGAAAAGATATGCCATGGAAATGGAAACCAAAGAAGAGCAGGAGTAGCTATTCTTATGTCAAGTGACTTATGATGTAGAAAAATTAAAAACAACATGCTTCTTGTAGAGTTAATTAAATTGCAACAAAAGTAATCACTAAATGCATGTATCAAAAAGGCTTATCTTTTGCATATAAAGCAGTCAAGGGGAAAAGGGTAGCATTATTTTATATAAGAAGCACTTTTTATGTGCCAAGCACTTCCCTTAGTGCTTTAAAACTATTAATTCATTTAATTCTTACAGCAACTGTATAAGGCAGGTACTATTATTCATCTTTATGTTACAGGTGAGGAAACATGCCGCAATGGTTAGGTAACATTTCCCAAGGTAAAATAGCTAGAAAAGGAGGGGCCAGGATTTCAATGCAAGCAGTGTCACTCCAGATTCTGTTCTTAGCCACTACACAGTCCTTGAAAATTGTGATTATATTCATGCTAAAACATGTAAGAATTTGGGAACAGCAATGGCTTTCTCACTAGACCTGAGGACCCAACATAATGATCTTATTTTTGTCCTTCTCTGTTAAACTTGGTCCTTCCTTATGTCCTGTACACCATCTGATTATCTGGAATACCTCCCAATCTCCATATGCTCCTTCTCCATCAGGACTCAGCTAAATGTCAGAGGTCTTCTTTGACTGTCTTATACATATATTTGAAGGAGCTGCACTCCAGCACTCCTGGTTACTCTCTATCCCACCACTTGTTTTAATTTAACTACATCCCTCCTCTAACTGAAATTAACATATGCATTTTTATATGCTGACTGTCTGGGACTAGAATTAAGTCCCTGAGCTAGGGCCCTGTTTGCCTTTTCCCGTTTTTCCCAATGTATGGAACACTGCCTGGCACATCGTTGTTGTTCAATGAATATTTGCTGAATTCATGAATGAAGGAAAAATACCAACATGCAACTAGCTTTTGTGCTTTGGAAGGAAGGCTCGGGTGTCTTAAAATCCCCAATTTTTCAGCAATTTAGTTATATATATATATATATATTTTTAATGGTTAAACAGTCTTTGGTTTGTGATTTGGAAAAGTGATAAACAGTTGAATGGATTTGGAATGAATGTGGGATTTCACAGAACCATTCAATAAACACGTGTTCTATACCTACTATATGTCAGTGTGTTAGCCACTGTGCTGGGCACTGGGGCTCCAGAGGTGAGGAAGATACTGACACTTTCTTTAAGAACTTCATATTAGCCTTAGACTCTCTATACTTATCTATAGACTTTGTAGGATATGGAGCTAGAGGAAACCTATGGGTGAAAAAGCAAACTAGGCCTTCACAGTCTTATCAACATCTGGCTATGCCAATCTCTGAATGTTCTCATCAGCCTCGTAAGCTGAATCCCACAGCTTTGGCACCTGGCTTGGGTTTATCACACTCAGATCCATTGCTCAGGGTGCTCGACCTCAGCCTGTCTCCTGCACTCTTCATGATCTCACTCCTTCACCTCCTCTCCACTTCCACAATCTTCATTCTGTTACTTACCCAGCAAATTCCACTTTCTGAGTTTTATTGCTCCCACCTTGCTGTTAGTTTGTCACTGATGTTACTGAAATCATTAACTTTTGTGCAGACTCTCTGCTCTGTCCTTTCTGGCTTTGCTTCCTTTTCTGTCCAAGCCTATGTCCCTGATTGAAGTCACTGAATCACCTCCTCTACCAGCCTTCTCCTCCAATGACAGCTTTCTTATCTACTTGTCCTTCTATCATCTCCCCTAATGCTGGTGAAATAACTTTGCTTACTCAGAGTAGCTACATTAGGAGTAATAGCTCCCTTCTCCAGCTGGACCTTTGACTCTGCTTAGCAAACAATTTGTGCCCCTGGTAACTGTCACAATTCTTCCACTTTCATAGTTACTCTGTGTTTTCAAAGTGAACATAAACAAATCTTGTCCAATAAAAACTTTATATTAATTTCTCATTTATTCCTTACAACAATCTTGTGAAATTATTACCATTGCCTTCAATTCAATGTGAAGGAACTCAAGCAGGGACTGTCAAGTGCCTTACATAAGGTCACACACTTGGTAAGTGCCTGAGATATGAATTCACTTTTGTCTGACTCCAAGTCCCAAGTTCTTGATCACGACACAGTACAATACCTCCCCTCCACACCCATCCTTTCCTCCCACTGGTTCACATAAAAAGCAATGCCCTTTTCAGGTCCAAGAAAAAGAATTTACATTTTCTAGTTCTTCCTTGTGTCTCCATTTTCCACTTTCTCTTCTAGACCTCAGAATTCCGGATCTGGGTCTTTGACTCTGGTCCACCTGTCTAAGGAACTCCCAGGCCCGGGCATGACAGTAGCCTCTCTGAGCATCAACATTACCTGGCCTGTCAGTGCCATATGCTGCATAAACAACTCCGGGTGTGTCCTGCTTTGCCTAGAGGACGAGCTCCTCCTTCTGCCCAAGGCTTACTCCTCTCTAGTTCCTAACTCCATCCAATCTTGTTCCTCATCTCCTGAGTTGTCCCTTTTCTCTTACTTTCTCCCACTCTCACATAGATTATCTCCTTCAGCCTGTAACCACTCTCAAGTCACTCCTGTCTAAAAAAAAAGAAGAAAAGCAAGCATCAACCCCACAACCTCGTGTTTTCCCAGTCTCACATATTCTTTTCCTTCATTGCCAGATTCTTCAGTTTTCTTCATTTACATTCTCTGTTTGTCATGTTCCATTGTCTTCTTAACACACAGCAGTCTGACGTCTATTCCCTTCCTCGACTGATCTAAAATGTCTTAACCATTAAAGTCAACAAAAACAACTTGATGCCTCGTCTCCCATCAACATCTTACTCGAACTTTGTTCTGTTTGATTCTACCAGCCTTTCTCCTTAAAACCCTCTTGTCCCTCGGCTCTGGAAACATTTTTCTCCCCAAGTTCTTCTTTCACCTTTTATACTGTTCCTTCTGTGTTTCTTTCACTGACTTCTCTTCCTCTTCCCACATCATAAATGCTGGTAATCCCTGGATTTCTGTCTAGGCCCTTATCATTTCTCATAGTTCACATGCTTTCTGCGGGTGCTGGTCTTGCTCCTGGTCCCATTATCTGCAAGATGTTGACCCCTCAGCGGGTTCCTCTAGCCCCCAGCTCCCTCCCTCATGCCAGAACTGTACTTTCTAACTAACTACCACTAAAAAGAAGCACAGACACCTCAACAAAGTCATTATCTTCTTCTCAGACTTGCCCCCCTTCCTCCATAGCTTGTCTTGGTTAATCATCCTTTTACCCGCTTCACCTGAACATTTCTTAACCACCCCCCTTTCCTCACAACGCACAACCACATGACACATGAATCCTAATTCCAGAGCAAGCTCCACCTTCTCCATCTCATGACCATAACCTCATTTGAGCTTTTATTTTCTCTCACCTGAATTCTTACCCCTCTTTTCTCTGCAGCCAGTCAAAACCTTTAAAATTCATTCTCCACATTTTGACTTTTTTTCCCCCCTAAAACACAAACCTCACATTATTTCCTCTGGGCAACCTATTTCCTACAGGATGATGTCGAAATCCCTCCATGAGGTACACAGGCTCCTTTCCACCATTCCCCAACTGTCCTCGGTTCCATTCATTCCCCCATTCTTCCTCATACCAGCCGTGCTATATCCATGGCAGTTTCCAAAATGCAACATGTTTTCACAGCTCTGTACATTTGCATGCATCTTTTTCACCTGGAATACATTCATTTCTGTCTTCAACTCACCCTGCTTGCCTACCATCTGCCCTAATTCCGCTTTTTTCATGACCTAACTCCAAAAAAATCTCCATGAGGCTCTCCTTTGCCCGCCGCAGGCATAGCACCCAATCCTTCCCACTATTTCTCCTACTTTGAAATACATTTTGTTACAACCCTTTTTGTCATCCACCCATTGTGACTGCTTTTTGCTGTGTCTCTTCAGCTGTGCAGAGCTGGATTTATCTTAATCTTCTTTATTTTTGCAGAATCTAACAAAGTGGCCCCAAATAAGTGTGCAACAGATAAACATTTGTGAACTATTGAAACAATTTAGAAACTGTATGGAGACTTACAATGGAAAATATCTGGGTTTATTCTAATGCATTAATAAATAAATATAAGTAACGTTTCAGAATGATAGTTTACCAAATGAGAAGTACATAAGAAGCTAAAGGCAATATTTCCATTTATGCTGACTTTAAGTACGAGCTAATCTTACAGCACAATCAAAGCAAATAATAGAGATTTGTAGTGAATTCAGAATTATGACAGAAAAAAACCTAAAGTTATTTGAGTAAAATTAAAGCAAATAAATATGATAACTTTAAGAAAACTAAGATAAGTAGGTAGAAGACTGTGTAAAAATGGTCCTAATAAATACTTTATTTTTCACAAATCTAAAGTAGAAAGACCTAGGTCTGAAGAACAACTTTAGGGACTAGGGGCTATTAGAAGGGAAAATTATCAGTATTTAAGTGTTAAAGATTAGAATAAGTAGTTCAGAAAACTTGTAGACTTTATTTGGAAGACAATCAAGGTTTTAGTCAAGAAGTCTGAAGTTAAAGAATCCTTTAATAGAAAACATATTTCTGATTCTACAGCTATAAAACACACAAAAAAGTCTGTTAATGAACTTCATGATGCCAATGGATCATATCATACATCATTATAAAGATAAACTTTTTAAAAATTGACTAAATATGGATTTAAATCTAAGAATGTGCATATAATATCTCTTCTGGGGTAAACTTAAACTAGATATGACTGGATTTTTAAAAAATATTTAAATAGAATTATTTAAATGTTACTGCTTTGGGACAATAAGACATAAAATGCTTTTTGTTGGAGCAATGTGAAGCCATTAAAAATTGATCCTAGGTCTTGTCCACTTCTGATTTTTATTATTCTCTTAGTCCAACTTCACTATTTCCCAATAATAGCTAACAGAGTATTTTCTGTATAATATTTTTTCCTGTGACTTAGATTAAACCTTGGGGATTAAGTTTCCCATTTTTCTTTATGGGATATTTGGGGTCCAGAGTCTTTTAATGTATATTAAGAAAATATCAAAGGCCAGATGCTCTTTTGCTTGATGGTTGTTTCCATGATAAAGACTGGGCACATCTGTAGACAACAAATCATTGGGCCACTCACGCCCTTATTACTAGATGTGGTTAAAAAGAAGACATGAAACTCAGATTTTAGAAAATAGATTACTAACTACCATTATTTATTTTGGATTAATTGCTACTCTAGAATATAGACTCAGATTGTCCTTATCATTTTGAAACATGAAACACAAAATCTGTTTAGAGGAATTAAGTTTTATCACATAACTGGTTTTGAATCTAGAAAATCACTCATGAAGGAGGACAAAACTCACTTATAAATTCTCATTTGGGCAAAATGATTTAGGAAGGAGTGCTGAATGGATACCTGATCTTATTAATGTCTAAAGTATGGCCCCTGTCAACACAGAAGAGGATACTTTGATTATAAGATGTGGGTTTTATGTATATGAATATAAATGATGTTAATAATAACTGAAATTGTTTCTACAGTGAAATTTCTCAGCATATTACATGACCAAATCAAACCAGATTGTCTGAAAAATGAACCTTTCTTAGTGATTTGGGGCACTATAATGTTGTACGCTTTTTGTCTGCTCGATTTGAGGAAAAAGTATTCTTCCCTTTTCAAGAAATGAACAGCTATTGTTTTTATTTCTACATCAAAGTCTTGCTAGAATAAATATAATAGCTTCTACCTAGTCTACTTTTGTTGTATGCTGATATTGTTTTACACTTACATTACATAAAAAGCTAATTTCATGCTGCAGCATAAATAGCTTTGGCACACTTCTGATGTACAGGTGCCTCCTCAGAGTCTCTCCTGAGACTGTCGTTCACTCAGTCCTCTTCAGCTGTCCCTGATGACCAGCCCTGCTTGGGCCATACAGTCCCACCTCTTGAGCATGACCGGTCACCTTCTTGAAATGCCAGGCCCTCCCTCCAGGTTGCTAGACTGCAGATGGGCTTTTGGCTCCTGCCACCACTTCCAGAACTGGATGAATTGCCACATTGCTGGGTGCAGGATCTGGCTTTTTGAGTAGCCACCCAAGGTGGGGGTCAGGGTTCCTATGATGCAGGCAAGTGAAGACTCTGGGTGGGGAACTTTAACCACAGAGAAGCAGGAAGTGGGAAGAAGCATGGCAGATAAGTTCCTTCCCTTCTCCATTCCCTTCCTCCCACAGATTTCTTAAGGCTTTCACCAGCCTATTTGCAGCAACTTTCCAAGAAGAGCAGTGCATCTGCCAAGTGACGCTCCCTGACTCTCTGAGGCTCACTGCAGAGTGGCAGCCGGCATGTAGCTCTTCCCCCTACTACTTCCCATCATTTCCTGCCTCACTTCCTTTTTACCTCACTCTCTGTGTCCTGGATTTTTATGCCCTAAATAAAGCGTGATGCTTAATTCAAGCTTGTTTTCTAGAAAACCAGGGCTAAAACAACCAGTGTTACTCTACAGCGGCAGAAATAGATAGTTCTCCACCAAAATGCATAATGTATTCCCCCTTCAAGTGTCTAGATTTGTCACTGGGAAGCAGCTCGCCAGTTGGACACAACAATGCCCCCCAGCTCCCTTTGAATCAAAATGTGGCCAATTACTCATTCTCATCACTGGAATGTGAGCAAAAATGATGTAAGACATTTCTAGGCTAAGGCTCTTAAATACCATGCGGACATTTCCCACATTCTCTTTACCCTTCCCACATCTTCCACTACTCTTTTTTTTTTTTTTTTTCCTTTTTGTCTTTTTTCGTGTCCGGCAACGGATCGCAACCCTCAGTGTTGCACCCGTACCAGACCGGGACCGGCAACGGGATTGCAACCCTCGGCGCTGCGCCCGCACCTTGCTCAGCCAGTGAGCGGGAACCGGTCTGTATGTGGGATCCGAACCCTCGGCGGGAGCGCCGCCGCGCTTCCCAAGCGGCGCACTGTAGCAGTGCGCCACCGGGCGAGCCAACTACTCTTAACCACTGTATTCTTTTGCTTTGGGTAGTAATAATAACAACAACGATAATAAATGTAATTAAAATTAATTATGTTTGCTAGGTGCCAGGCACATTGCATCAATTTTCTTACACATACTTCTGTGAGGTAGGTTCTCATTAACTTCATTTTGCAGTTGAGATAACCTAGGATTATAGCAGCAAATAAAAATGTGAGCCTGGGATTCCTAGCCCAGGTGGTCTGACTTGAAAGCCCCTGTTTTTACCTAATATGATTTACTGCTTCCCAGAACATTTCAATTTAGTAGTAAATTTTAGGACTAAATACATATATTCTGTAAATTAAAAAATGCACTCTGGGGTAAAAGTTCATTTTATTGTAGAGATATACAAGCTCTGAAACAGATGCATTACATTGACCAAAATGATAAACCACAGAGAGTCAAGCCTCATAATTAAAATAGTTTTCTGAGAGAGCCTAAGGTGAGGTTTATTGAGAGACGGTAAGCTGCTATCCATTTATAAAGCATCCTATCAATTTCATAGATTTTTGTAGTTATTAAAAATTATGTAAGATACAGAATTTATTGTGGTTAATGGCCAAATCTTGAGAAAATTATAACTAGAGAACATGGCTTCATTTATAGTAATATTGATCACTTGATTTCATTTTTTTTCTTACAAAGTTTACGTTAATAAGCACTGGAATTCAATTTCCTTTTTTTCTTCCCTTATTTCCATTTCTACCCATCATCCTCCAGATTTGGATGATAACTTTTTTTTTCTAATTCTTAAATATATGATGAGGCCATATGATGGTGCAGTCTATGGCTACACTAATAAACTGCACCAATGATAAACATGCTGACTTTGCAAAAGCACTATCATTATGAACATTAAAATATTAAACAAAGATTTAAAAATGTCTTCATTAGGCTAAGGTTGGTAGATCCATTGTTTGCCTCTCCATTTTTCATAATCTTCTTTAGCAGGGGTCTGAATAAGGGCTCAGTACTCACTACAAGGCTAAAATCATTCCATATTCATTTTTCACAGAATACTCAATAATTCATGAATAGCTTTCTGATTGAAACTATTTTCATCTTTTTGCCAAATCACATTATTTTACTCACATAAATAAGTTCATTTTGTTGTTAAAGTCATACCACAGAGATAGAGCATTAGATGTATTGCATTATTTAATTAATGTTGTGTTCATATTAATACTCTGTTCATTATTCACATCAGAAGTAAACAATATTAAAAAGTAAACAAATTATTTTAATGAGGCCCTTTATATCACTTCTTTTTTGCTTTAAAGGTTATAGCTGAATGAGTTGTTTGGAGGGTTAATAGTTCATTAAATGCCTTGGAAAAGTCTTCTGTCATTAGAAGTAAAATTTTTAAAATGTCGAACTCATAGAGAGTAGAATGGTGGTTACCAGGGGCTGTGCAGCAGGGGGAAAGGATGTGCGCAGATGTTGGTAGAAGGGTGCAAGTGTCAGTTAGACAGGAGGAGTAAGTTCAGGAGATTTATTGTATATTATGGTGATGCTGGTTAATAATGATGTATACACGAAAATTGGTAAGAGTAATTTTAAATATTCTCACCACAAAAAGTGATAAGTATGCGAAGTAGTGGATATCTTAAATAGCTTGATTAAGTCATTCCACAATGTATGTCTGTGTTAAAATACCACGTTGTACCCCATAAATATACAAGTTAAAAAAAGTAAAACCTGCCAGTTGTTGCATCTGATTAAAAGTATTAGTACAATGTAAAGTAAAAAACATTAAAGAAACAAAAATAAAAATGTCCCCCACACAATCAACATGTAAGCTTCATATTGAATATACTGACTTCAGAACGCACAGTTTTAGCGGAGACATATATCCTAAAACATTTATAATACTTTTGAATTTATGTCAAAAGTGACACTAAGTTTTTTGAGCAGTCCATGATTCATATAATAGAAATAGTGGGTCTCACCCACCTTATTGAAGAAAGTGAGTTCCACTCGGTCTGATTGTTGGTGGATGTGGAGACAAGAGAAACTTCTCAAATCAGAAAGACTTTACACAATGTGTTCATTTTAGTAGGGCATAACACTGAACAGATGTTCTGGAGTCAATGAAAACCCTCCAGGTTTGCTACTGGTACTCAATGATGTGCTGACACACCTATGTCTTGGGAAAGTATATTTTAATTTCTCCTTAGAAGAATTGCCCTGCCTGTTCTCTTTGTACTAGAACTTGAGGAATGACCATATTGTTAAAGGTCAAAGACATATAAGAATATCAAAATACCTTTCCAGGGAAATGATGCTCTGTGATTTACTAAATGCATTAAGCCATAACAATGACAAACTTAGCTTTTTACTATTTTTCCTATCAATAAGAACACAGGCCTTATTGCTCTCATCTCTTTTCACAGGTTTTTGAACATGTTTCTCAGATAATTTAGCACGCCCTACATGTTTTCTTTTAATTGAAAATATTTTTAAAAACAACTTTATTTCCTAAACATTTCTCTGAAAACTTGGAGTCTCTCTTAATTTGAGGCTATTTCATATTGGTTACAAAGGGCTCTACATTGCCTACAGAATGAAATCATCTCTTCTCACAATCCTGCTCAAGGTCTTTCGTAAGCTGTTTCCACACTGACTTTCTAACTGAATTAGACGGCTGGCTGCACCACAGTGCTGTTTCTCAACTTATTTTGAGACAATCCCTCACTGGTACTGCTCCCAGGCATCTTGTAGAGGAAATACAAAATATTCTGGACTGGGGCCTATTCATTGTAGGCCTCAGAGAACCTCCATTTTCCGTCCATTACAATGTTTTCAAGAGCAGTGACTAGCACACAGTGTGTGGGGGAAGACAAGAGACCAATACATATCTGTAAAATAAACAAATTAAGGATTTATTTTCCCATATTTGACCATTGCTTACTCTTTTATTTCTACATAAAATGTCTTTTTTCCTCATTTCTGCTTTAAAATTCTATTCGTCCTTCAAAAAACTTGCTCAAATGTCACTTTGTCACTTCCTCCATGAATAAATTTAGAATGCTTTCCAGCTAGAAGCAATTACTGTCTCCTCTGAGTTACCATGAAACCAACCTACCCCTGTGTTCATGCCATTTAGAAAAGCTACCAATGTCCAATTTTTTTTTTTACTACAACTATCTAATTAAGGGGCATACTTTTTATTTGTTTCTAGGCCCTCAAGAGAAGGGTCTCAGTCTCATTCATTTTTAGATCTCTTAGAACACTTATCATAGTGACCTAAACATAGAAGATGTTGAATCATATTTGATATAATAATATCAAATAATAATGTTTGAATAAACAAAGAGACACACAGGCTGAGCATTACTTGCAATGACAGTTTTCCTGGGAAAGAGCCACCTGTTCTTAAATCTATGGTTCTACAACATGTTTTCTTATATTTTTTATCACTTGAGTCATGGTTTATTATAATAAACCTATATATGATTCTGTCTCCTCTACCATATTATAAGCACCTGGAGAGCAGGAATCATATATTATTCATCTGGATATGTCTGTTATTTCTAGGATTAAAACAAAACAAAACAAAACACTATGTGATGCCTGGTAAGTCATTAATTGTTCGTAGAAAAAATAAATGAATGAATGCTTTAAATTACAGAGCTTCTTGTCCATGACACAATCTAACAATGGGTTTTGTTTAACCAGGTGCACAATCTGCCACATCCCACTCTGTCAGGTGCCCACCCCACACATCAAGCAGAAGGTGTAAAATCAGAAAGTATAGCAGGTACCAAGGAGACAAGTTGCAACTGAAGTGCTGGCGTCAATTGAAATACTTCACTGATACTAAAATAGGTAAGTTTATCTGAAAAATACAAGTGTGATTCAAGGCCTCAGAAGATAAATCAAACTGACAACTTCTGTCTCTCTAGTACTCTCTAGCACCAGACAAACAAATAACAATATAAGTGCTTTGAGGCAAAAATTTTTGTTCCTGCACTAAATCAGATGAAGCCATGATCCTAGAAGAATCAGCCTTCTTTCTTGCTTTGGCCCCACAATAAGCCTGGTCTTTTTAAGACACATAACATTGGGTCATACTGCTGTCCAGTACATGTTTGTTAAAAGAATAACATGGTAGGTTATTTTGGGATAAAGATGTCTGGAGAATACTTACACATCTTATTAAAGATTTGCCCCTGGTAGCAAATCTCAGCCTATGGCATTCTCCTGAATCCTTTTCTTTTATCCCATCTTTCAACCAAACCAAAAATTCATCTCTCTTTTTAGCACACAGGCCCTGCCATTCTCAGTTTCATACCATTGTTCATGTTTTTCATTCTCCTGCATTCCCTGCCCACAAATCTCCACATATTGAAATTATAACCATCCTTCAAGGCCCAATTCAAATCTTTCACAGATGTGAGCACTCCCTCCTCTAAATCTCAAAAAAAAAAAAAAAAAAAAGAAAGAAAAATCTACTATGTTTCTTATTTCATCTTACCCTATTTTTTGGCAGAGATTTTATAAGGCAAAGACTATATCTTGATTATATCTCTATGCCTTATATGTAGCCCTAACGAGCAAGCTGTTCATTGTAGAATTTCAATACATATTCTTATGAAGTCTTTTCCCACCAAGGCTTATATAAATAGCACAAACTTGATTAACCAAATGCATACTTAAATTATAGTGAGGTAGATTGTAATGAGAAGCTATGTTTTTTGGATCAACTCTCCCACTGAAAACAACAAAAATTCTGGATAAAATATTTCTTTTAAAAATTACCTAAAAAATTTGAAAGCCTGAAATGACAGTGGAAACTGCCACAGTAAATATTTGTTGTGAATGGGAATCTGAACCTAGAGAGGGAAAAATTCAGTAATATAACTGCATTTTTCCTGAGGTCATTTGTCTATAGTACACATTTGAGCTTTGGTCATTGAGCCTCATGGAATAATGGAACATGGTCCTGCCCATGGTTTTATTAAAGGATAAGAAAGAACTAATATTAAATGCATTCCTTTTCTCCAAACCCAAAGGAATATAAGGAGGACTGCCTTGATAGATAAGCAATGTAACAGAAGAAAAAAAAAGATTTATATAATGATGAATATGCTAATTTTCCTGATTTTGTCATCATACTTTGTACACAGGTATTGATATACAACTCTCTACCCCACAAACATGTATAATCAATTTTGTTTCAATTAAAAAAAAAAGAGTAAAGAACAATCCTGTCCCTGAGAAGTTGTAGCATAGGAGCAGCCTTCCTATTATGTAAACATAACCTGAGAATTTTATACTTTTAACTTAGTATTGAGGTAATCAGTCACTGGGAATGTTCCTGACCCCTTGAAAAAAGTGCAAAACACTCTGGAGTGGTACACATTTATCTTAGACCTCAGAGAACTTCCCATAATAATATTTCAATAACAGTGATTAGAACACAGTCAAAGATAAGCAGACACACAAGGAAACAAAGCAACATGAGTAAGAACCAGCAGAAACAGACTGACAAACTTCAGATGGCAGAATCACAAGACACAGATTTTAAACAGCTATGCCTCCCGTTTTTAACAAAATAAGAGTCTTGAAAATACCTGTAGGAAACAATTAACTAAAACAAATGACAGTATATTAAAAAAAGTAACAAACTTCTAGAAATGAACATTACAATAATTGAAACTAAAAGCTTCATAGTTTTCACAAAAGGAGACTGAATTAAAGAACAGGAAGATAAATAAAGAGAAATTATTGGCAGTGCAGCTCAGAAAGACAAAAAAGAAGAGGTAAAATAAATGGAAGATATAGTGAGAAAATTTAACATAGGTTTAACTGGAGATTTAGAAGGAAACAAGAGGGAGAATGTAAAAGGGGCTACATCTGAAAAGATGGTAGCTGGAAATTTTCCAAAATATATTAATGACAGTAATAAACAATTTCAGGAAGCAATAATCAAGGCAGAAAAAATAAAAAGAAATTGACATTTGTATGCATCCTGGTAAAACTGGAGAAACAAGGTAATGGGAATGGATGACAGAAAATAGTGGAATGGTATGTTTGAAGCGCTAAAAGAAAATGACTGCCAGCCCAAATTTCTATATACAGAGAGAATATCTATTTCCAGAATGAGAAAGAAATATAGACTTTTTCAAACAAACAGACATTGAGATAGACTCACCACGTCCCTTAATACAGGAATTTCTCAGAATATACTTCAAGCAGAAGAAAAAGTGATTCAAGGGGGCAAAACTAAGAAATAGGCAAGAAAAAGGCAAGACTTGAAATTTATTTCAAGAAGAAGTAAATAGCAAAGGACATTGTAAATACTGGGTAAATATAAAACAACACTGACTCTATAAAAGAGAATAAAAAATGTCAAGTGATATTTAAAAAAACACTAGACAGAAATAACATGGAAATTAGGAACGGAATAAATGGGTTAAAAGTATTCTACAATAATACACTTGGAAGAGGGTAAAGGATTTGACTAGCTTCAGTCTTTGATAAGTATCAATGTTGTAATAATCAGCTAACTACTAACAGAACAGAAACAAAGTGAATCACTCTGAAACTAGTAGAGAAAAAAGTGAAATGAGAAAATATTAAAGGACAGAAAAAAACAAGACATATTTAGCGAAAGAAGCAGTAAGCAAAAGAAATATACACTGTGATCCATTTATATAAATTCAAAAACAAATTGAACTGTATTTTTAAGGGATCTAGTTCCAGGTGGGAAAATAATGAAAGGCAGTAAAATAATGACTATAATGCAGATTAGTGGCTAATTCTAAGGGAAAGGAGGAGCTTTGATGACAAAGGGACAAATGGCAGGCGGTGGGTTTCTGGAGGGCTGGCAGGTTCTACATCTTGTTCTGGGTGGTGCTTATGTAGGTGATTGATTAAAAACTTAAAATATACATAGGTGCTTTATACATTTTACTAAGAAATGGTTTCTAAAACATTATTTTACAATGTTTATTTTAAAATTTTACAGTGAGCTACAAATCAGAATATATATTTTTAAAATATGAGAATATGGACCTATCCTTTCCTTCATAATTCAGGAAATCTGGATCTAGAAATACCAGTGGTTTTCAAACTTTCCTCCTCATAGGAGAGCCAGCCAGTCAGGATCAAGCTTGCTCTGGTTTGAGGTAACGTGAACAAAATAGAGACCATGTACGTAGACATATAAGGGGGACAGTTTCCTTCCTTGGTAAAGACTGTCTTATTCTGAGATTTTATCCTTTCTAGATTTTGGATTGCAGTATTTTATAATGTCCTTCCTGTTATAAAATGATAATTCTAGCAGATGGTCAATTTCTATCTAATGTCCTTATTGAAAAACAAAAACAAAGATGGGTCAGTCCCTCTTTTCCTTTAATAGGTCACTGAGGAATCAGAGCCGATAAATCTCTCATTCATCCACAACAGTGAGGAGACACTGTGCCTACTTTCAGGGGAAGTCTCCTTTGATAAAAATGTAACTTATCCAAGTTATGGACTGAATGTTTATGTTCCCTAAAAGTCATATGTTGAAATCCTAAACCCCAGTGTGGTGGTATTAGGAGGTGGGCCTTTCAGAGGTAATCAGATCATGAAGGTGGTACCCTCATAAATGGGATTAGTACCCTTATACGAACATGAAAGTTTACTGTCTCACTTTCTGACTTCTGCCATGTGAAGATACAAGGAGAAGACTGCCAATTGCAAACCAGAAAGCAAGCCCTCACTAGACACCACATTTGCCAGCACCTTGACCTTGGGCTTCCCAGCTTCCCGAACTTTTAGAAATAAATGTCTGTTGTTTAAGCCACCCAGCTTGTGGTATTCTGTGAATAAGACAGATATGAACTGAAAGAACTTCAGTGAGAAAGAAAGGTAGCCAAACAAGGAATGCGGAATCAGGCACAATATTTGGTGACATGTTGTATTAAATGTGAAAACAGTAAGAGTAAGAGATCATAGAAAAAAGTGGGAGCTCCAGGAAACTATCTATGGACATACAAGAGGTTACGTCTAGACCCTTAAATGGATGGATGGCTTCATTTTCAGTCTTAGTCAGTGCTCAGACATGACATTTTATGCTGCCTATGCATACATATTTCTCTTTTTGAAGGCCATTCATGATGAAGTTCCTTGAATTAATATATTCTCTTCTATAAATTTCTGAATCAGTTCAGGTATGAAACCAATACGGTGTAATAATATGTTATAATTATACCATATTCAAAGTTATGTACTATGGAATATAATATATTTATATATTTTAGTACAGTATGTTATAATAGAGTATTATAATAATTATTTTATGGCTATAATGCATTTTTTTCTTTTTATCCAATAATTTTATTTATTACTATTTCTGTTGGCAAATGTCACTATACCCATTTTACAGGTGAGGGTTCTGAAGCTCAGGGAAGTAAGAACTTTGTCAGCTACTAAGTGGCAAAAATAGAATTAAGTCCCCTGTGTTCCAACTTCAAAACTCTGCTTTTAGCTAATTTGTTGCTTTGTCTTACCAGTGAGCTAACATTCAAAGGTCATTTGTAAAAAGATTAAAACACCATTTACTCTTTTAAATCACATTCATCACTAAGGCAGCTTCTACTGACCCCTTGGAGGAAAGAGCAGACTTTTTCCCAGAAGCACAATGAATACCAACAAGACATGTCTAAGGGGGTGCAAGGGAAACTCAGAAACTTGAGCATCAATCTCTTTCAAAATAAAACCACAGCATCTTTAATCATGGCCTGGCAATCATCATATCGTTTCTCTGGGACTGGAATTGGTAAATGTGGGCAATCCCACCAGGCCCTTAATACTTGGTTAGAAATGAATCCAAAAAGTTGACTGGCAAGACAATTCATGCAGTTCAAACATGAACCTGTAATTCTCTTCCCCATTACCACAAAACACAGTTCCTGCCCTGAATCCGCTCTGAAGACAGTGAGTGCTTGGGAGAAACTATAAGAGCCAGAAATAATAAGTAGGAACTGCCAAAAAATGTTAACAGATTTTTTCTATTGTCAATTTACAATAATTCTGAAGTTTGAATTGGAGGCGTCTAATTAGTGAGGTAACTTGCAAGGATTGCCTACAATCTAAAAGGGAGTTTTCTTTCACCTGTGTAAAATTAAGCAGCTGATAATCATATCTCCCAGTAGGAGGAGATTAAAATAATAAAATAAAAATAAATCACATGCTTTAGAATGGAATCTAATCTCTTCCTATTATCCCAGCACATTCTCATAAACTGCTCCAATGGAATTCTTCTCACTCAGCAAGATGAAGATCATCTCCTCAGCAGCTAAATTCAGCAAGGCAAGGGACTTGCCTCCCTTCCTGACTTCCCCTTTAGAACTCATTCACAGGGAAGACAAAGGACCTACAAGTGGATGGGGGTTGTTTCGTGCCTGGCCCTTAGGGGTACTTTATTTTTCTTAAAAAGATTATCTCAACGTTACTGTAGCCAAAAAATAAAAACAAAGCAAAATCCTAAAACAAATTTCTCAGGCAGTTTAAATTAAAAATACAACGGACTGAGATATATTTTTAATTTATTCATAATTAGTTTACAGATTGGACTGCACTGAGACTCCAAAATCAGCAAGCCACTTGGGGATAAAGGCTATTGCAATTATCAGGAGCAAGCCAAATGCTACCTTTTGTTCTTACTAAAATCTCCTTCTTTAAAAAACATCTCCTAGCAAATGATTTTCTATTTTCTATTTAAAGAGGATTATATAGCAAACATGACTAGTGGATGGAGAGCAAAGAACTTTCCATCGTTTTAATACCTGCCAAATATAAATTAGTTCATTGTGGTTAACTCCTGCCAGGCGACCCCTTTCCCTGTCGCCCATCAGGCCAATGGGCTGTGGCAGGTTGGTTCCTGCCTGGAGTCCTTCCTAATCAGGAGGCTGTCAGATATGTTGCCTGCCCACTGTCTCCTACATCTTGTGGCAGCTCTTGTGTTTGGGCAGCAAGGTTTTGAGCTTGAATTGCTCCAGTAACTAGCTCTGAATTGCTCCTACTTACTATCACTGTCAAATCTCTGTAGGCATATGTGAGGCCCTCCTTCAGGTACAATGATATAACCTCACAAATTTCACTTTGTAATAACTACAGGATACAGAAATTGTATTAGCTCCATTAGATGGATTCATAGAAATATTCAGAAAGGTTAGCTGGATATAGTGAATGTCACAGTTAGACTAAGATAAAAAATCACTTTGTTAACTTGGAGTGTTTCCTCATTGGTAACACCCTATATTAAGGTGCCATTTATAAACAGTTTATTATTATTTATTAATGTGTGAAGCACTTTATAGCATGCTAGATAACAACTTAAATTCATGTATTAAAGATGCACATACATGGTTTAATAGGATTTACGTCTTATAATATTCTTTAAAACAGCTTCCCATAGTCTCATCCGTTAAGCATTTATTACTAATGCATTTTATAACATACTTTATAATACATTATTTGAGCAAGTAGCTGCATTTAGTGATCATTTCATAAATAAGAATAAAGTATTTATAAATGGCACCTTAATTTAAAGTGTTACCTTCACATTACTAGATAGCTGCTCACCATTCATCTCATTTTGTGATTATTCTCCAAATGCACCACTTAATAAAACAGACACTAAGTTCTATTTTCCCTTCATCTGATTAAAAGTTTATTGAGTCATTTCCTCCATCCGCTTTCAGATGCTGGTAGCTTGGAGGCTTTAGTGTGATTTCTGATGAAACCAACTTTTAATTCAACAGTATTTTGAAAGGATAATAAGAGTAGAAACAGAGAACTACCTACCATATTGGACAGAGCCTGTTGCTTGGATTCTTTGTAAAATTCAATTTTTCGACTAGAAAGAACAATCCAGGAGGTAGACCAGTTTTTCCTTAGGGGGGAAAAAAGGGGAAAAAAAGCATTATCAGTTGAAGAAATTATTTATACAGTGTGAGGATTTGGAATAAGTAGGGACTGTCTTTATTTTTATCTAGTCTTCCTAAAGCTCTTCGCTTTGTTAAAACCTATAGGTGGTATGGAATTTGGGTAATGATACATTCTGAAAATTTAAAAAGCATGACATTTATAGTAAAAGTTTCTCAATTTTCAATCTCTTTCAACTACTAAAACTCCAGTTTTTGTTTAATCCCCAGGCTCTGTCCCATGAAATGTTTAGGTTTCTACAGCAAGCCAGTAACAGCAAAGTAAAAATAGGAATCAGAACCCCTTTCTGCATTGTTTCTTCTCTTCATTTGTTTAGTATATTTCAGCATTTGAAAAACTAACCAGCTCATGTGTCATTGCTTACTTCAAAATATTTTTGTAGTGTTGAATCTCACCAGAAATCAAAGAAATGCAAATAAAAACAGTGATATGCTTTTCCCCTCTTTGCCCAACAATTTTTCAAGGATTAAAAGAAATGATACTATCTGGGATTAATAAGGATGCAGGAAATGGATTCTCTCATACACTATAGGTAAGAGTGCAAACTGATACATCCTTTCTGGAGTGCAATTCGACAATAAATAAATATATATATTTAATCTTTAAAAATGTGGAGTATATCTTTTAACTAAACATATTTATTCACATGAATTTAAATTTATCCTAAAGAAATAGTCCCACAAGTTGCTAAGGTGTGTGTAAAAGAATAAAGTGCACCATTATTTGTTAATTCTGGACCTAAAATATGGAAAAACTAATAGATTAGTTAAGCAAATTGCATATAACAGATTCATATAATGGAACAATAAACACTATGCTATAGAAGAATACTGATATGAGAAGATTTTAATGCAGACCATAATACAATATGTAGTTCATAGAACATGTTTTGCTATTTACCTAGGACTGTCTTCACCCACCCAACCCATTCTGATTATTAATTCCATTCATCAGAAGTTCAAATGTTGTTTCCTCAAATGTTCTTTTCATACTTCCTCACATATCACTTATGATAAATTAAGAAATAATTTTTGTAAATTTCACCTCTATCTTCCCAATTAAAAAACAAGCCCCAGAATGATAGAAATAATTTTATCTTTACAGATGTATCCCCAGTGCCTACTACATTACCTTGGACAGAATAAGCATTAAATATATATTTATTGAGTCAATGAACTTTGTCCTAGCAAAAAAGTCTGGATATAACAATAGCTAAATCAGGTGGTGAAATCACAGCTTTTGATTTTCTTTTATATTTCCTGGTATATACCAAATTTTCTGTATTGAGCATGTATTACTTCTGTAGTGAGAATATGTGTGTGTTGTGTCATAAAGGGTACTTTTATATAGATGGTGAAAACAGTAAGGAAATTAATAGACATACATTTCTACCCATGGTATCATATTGCTGCAGTTTACTTTGGTTTAACGTTCATTTCAAAATAGTTGAATTCAGTTTATAAAAGTGGTAAAAAAAAGATTTACAAAAAGACTTCTTTCAGGTCAATAGAAAACCATACAAAAATATGTTAAATATGACTATCAAGATCTTTGTGTAATTTATTTTCATGTGTCTCTTAGAATCTAGGGGATTGATTGAAAAGAGAACTTTGATTCAGTAAGGTTAATATTTACAAAAAGAATTAGGTTGCTCTTACATGCCTGAAGCTTTCTTAATGATACACCACGGTGTTAATAAAGAAGAGGATAAACAGACATAAGAAACACAATGTGCATTTTCCAACATATAAATATGAAGGATATGCCCTTGGACCTTCTTGTCTTCAAATGAAGAGTCAATTTTTCAATCAAATGATGAAAAGATGAAAAAATAAAAAGCCAGAAAGAAAACCACATAGATGCTTTCCTCTGCTTTAGTGCTCATCTCTCCTTTTAGGTACCAGAAACAGCAAAGAGAATGGAAGTAGCCATAGCCTTGTCTTTACACAGGTCATAATATTGGACGGCCCAGACAGGGAAAAGAGAAACTTTAGAAAGACTGCTGGTCTAGACTGGGCATCTTTTATCACCGCCCTTATTTTGACCATATGAGTTCAGGGAGTGTGGAACACCCGCACACGTGACAAATTCTTATTTAACCTGCCTGTTATATTTCCCACTGTGTTTTTCATCTTCTGGCAAGGACATCTTATTTGCTTCCTATCTATAGTAAGTCCTGGATAAATGGCTGTGATTTGAATCTGTTTCAGATGGTGATAGTTTATAGAACTTGCTGGCAAAACTCTCCCCTTCTTTAAACTTGGAACTGAATCTGGTTAGAATTGAAGTTGCATGAAATTCAATTATATCATTGTTCTCTATCAGGACTTTGAACTGCTGTGAACTGTGTCCCTGTTAGGTAAATCACAGGAACCAGTGAGCAGGATGAGAACTGCAGGCTTGGAAACCTCCTAGTGGGAACTTCTCTGACACTTTGCATACAGTGCTACTTCATTTTGAATTTATAAACTACAAACACTGTCTGCATTGTTTAAGAACAAAAGTTTTCCCAAGAGTTGAATTCTATTGCTTAAAAAGAATTTCATTTAAAAATGAAGAATAAAATTCTTCAACAAGAATAAAATTGTTCAATAAAATTTGACAACTTTTTAGATGCCCTTCTTTCATTTCATTTTTTTCCCATGATTTCTTTTAAAATAATAATTGGCATAAGTTATTTTGAGTACCTAGTATAAGTCTGATTGTGTTGCACAGGTTTAGCTTCATACAAAGAAAATTATGAAAGTACTAATGTCTCTATTTACTAATGCCGAAAGTGAGGCTCAGAGAGCTTAGGTAACTTAGTTAAAGCGATACACTTAGGTTTAAAGTCAAGCCCAGTTTCTCTGTCTCCAAAGCCTATAATCTTTTCATTACTTTAGGCTGTCCTTTTTTTTTTTTTTTTTAAGGATTAAGCAGTACTACCTTGGTTACTGACATCATCAAAATTAGATTTCAACTTTGTTTTGGTTGAAATCCTCAAATTATAAAAGCTAGTGTTCATAACCTGTCACAACATATCAGCCCACTGGGTTCTCTTGTTAACTATTTGGCCTGATCCTTATTAGAAAGACTGGGCAAAGACCTGCCACACCCAAGCTCCCTTCCAGAGGCTGAGCTGATTCAAAGGAATAAGATGATGCACCGTTCAGCTCCTCATCAGAAACCAGAGCTCCTAACTGTGGTGGCTCCTCTATCTCTTTCAGACTAGGGATTATTCTGGTCTATGATTGGCAGACTTATCTGCACTCAGTAGGGAACGGAAAACCAGAAAATGAATCAAAGGTCTCTAGCGTAGGAGTAGGTGAGACTTCACCTGATGGTTACGACTTCTAACATACGTGTTAGGTCTGAACCTTCCTCTCTGAACAAAGTACTCTGAAACTTGACCATTGCCTTTATAATATCTGTCCCCTTTCCGTACATTCCCCTTTCTGATGTGTTCAACCCATTGTGGTGCCCGCAGTTCCTAGGATATCGGTGGGCTAGCTTTCTCACCCAGTTGCTCTAACACAGTGAGCCTCTTATAAGACATTGTCAGCTCTGGAGAGAGTGTGAAAAGAGTCAATTGTCAAGGTTTAGCCTTCACATGAACCTTTAAGTTTTCCAGAGGCAACCAAATCATTACAGGTGGCTGTTGTTCAATACATAGGGTGACACCTCAGGAAGTGGGTAACTCCTACAAGCTTAGAGGGCTCAGCCAGGACGGGTGAATCCAGCAGTTTCTGATGAAACTTTTAAAATAGACCTTTCTAGGATGAAGAGGTTTTCACAATAAAAGTCCCCCATTCTCCTAACTCCCCCAAAGAGGTGGATACCATCCCTATCCTCTGAGAGCTATTCCCGTAGTGGGCACACACATTTAGTCGGTGCTTCTTAAAAGTTTTTGAGTAAACGAATATGGGCTTTCAAATCCCAGGCAGGTCACCCCTCTAGAGTTTTCCTGCTCTGTTTGCTGTTGCTCGCCAGGGAGGACTACAAAATTTCCTGCCTAAATCTCCTGCCTCATCCCTTCATTTCCCTTCTCTGTTCCTTAGTTCCCTAGCATTTCGATGTGGCCTTCCTAGCAACTTTTTTTCTCTTGACTATCTAACACTTTTGTTTTAGTTTTTTTTTCTAATTTATAATTCTAGTGGCTGATACCTAACCTACCTCCAGGGGTCTTTCTCACTTCTCAGATACATATCAATAATATGAGCTATCCTGTCATATTGGTCCCCACTTTGTACCAGGTATGCCACCTGGTATTTTATATGCATCATGTCATTTAATCACTAAGCCAGTCACAAGTATCTGATGAACATTTACCACATGCCAAACACAATTCTGAGGGCTGACTATATAAAGGAAAATAAAAGAGACCTCAAAGATTTTACCTTTAACTATAGGAAGACAGACAAAAAAAAAAAAAACATGGAAACAAATAAATCCTCCAATGTTACAGTTGAAAAAACTGAAGTTGGGTCAGGCTACATTTTACCCATGGACAGACAAGTCCTAAAGATGGGACTCAGGCCAAGTCTTCTGTGGCTTGAAGCCCATGCTCATTCCAATGAACCAACTGTCTCTAGATCAGGTGGCATGCAGCTCTCCCTTCAGTCATATTGAGCAGGTCTGTGCAGAACCACATGGCAGGAGTTAAGAGGGGGAGATGCAGAACTGTTGTTACAGAAGGACTGGAACCTCCTCCTCCTTGCAGCAAAGCCACATCTTAGCCTGACCTGGGCTGTTCTGCAGTGCTGAACTGCGAGCCCTTTGGTCCCTGCCTTCAATCCCTGCCTGGATGGTCAGCAGGTAGATCCATCCACCAGTAAGAACCAATTCATGCCTCCACCTTTCATCGTAACTTTGAGAGCATTGATTTCGAATTTTCCTCACAGAGGGATAAAAACTAAGCCACAGGATAGACTTAAGGGTTAAGTAAGACACATAGCTCAGGAAATATACAAGTTTCTTAAGTCAGAGGTCCCAGGAATAAGTAAGGCAGTCCCCAGTCTCCACACAGATTTACAGGGAACAATCATGTGAGAGCCTGGTGCTAGGCATTTGGTGCAGGAAACAGATCCTGGGACAAGAAACGGAGGTATTTATTTAATTTGTCTTTACACACAAAACCAATCACATCCAAGGAGGGGGTGGGTACTAATTACAATCAGGAAGGAGGGAGAATAAATTCATAAAAGGGCAATTATGCACAATTTATACAATTGGTGGAACATTTTATCCAAGCGAAACACTTCATAGAACTTTCCTGAAACACATCTTGAGTTGTGAAGTTGGAAAATACAATAAAACAAAACAAAAACCCAAACAAAAAAATCTGAGCATGGGCATCAGCCTGGCATTCTGCAAACTGGTCACCAGATGGCAGCACATAATAATGGCAACTTTGATTGTGACAGGATCTGGAGACCGCTTGCTGGAAAATGGCACTTGAAATATTCATTACCATTAGAAAAATCTGTTAGCTTGAGCGCTAGAATGAACTTGAGCACATCCATTTACTCTAAACATCAGAGCTTTATATCCTACACTCACCTCTCCCATGCTTCCTTTATTTAAGGAATGACACAGTGATAAACCAAAATATCAGAGGAAATTATTAGTAAGATTATTTCATAAATTTTAGACTCTCTTCTTTGGGCCACCTGCCTTTGTTATCTGACCTCTGGTCACACTGGATTTGACTTGATTCCGCACCAGCGAGGGGAGCAAAAGTGACTCTAGTGTCCCTGACTGATTTACCTCAAAATCATTGTTAAATGTTCAGACTTGTTCTCAAAACTGCTAAGTCTGGGAACTAATTTCTTGTCTCCCATGTTCTAAGCTCCTTGTAATTTACCACTGCTAAAAGGTGGGTGAAGGAGACACTGAGGTATAAAAATACACATCTCTGTCAATGTTGCAAGAAAATAGAGAAAGATTCAGCCTGGAAGAATTTACTGTGATCCTGAGCAGAAAGTACTAAGGAAATAATAAGTTCACATTCGGAGGGCACCTTAGTATCACATTCTAAAGGAAGTCCATTCTAACAACTATTAAAACAAGCAAACATCTAATAGCTATGGGCCATTGAATGAAAGCAGGCACTACTAGATATAACCACTGGGTGACCTTTTCTGCATTTCTCTTTATACCCATCTTCTGTCCATATTTTCACACCTACATATTTCCTTCCAGGCCCTTCTGAAGAGGAAAGCAGAGTGAGAATCTACATGTAATAAGATGTAGAGACAAACAAAGGAGGAGGTGTGGTTGCAGAGGGTTTTGAAATAGTGCAAATGTGCTTTCAGGTGCCTTCAGAAATTCAAGCGTTGAAAATAACTTTCTACTAGAACCTTACAAAGTTTCAGACAGGCCCAGGGTACTTACAGTTTTGGGAATGAAATTCCCTAAGTGAAGAAATTTTTCAGCTTCATCAGAAAAGTTCAGGCATATTTTCAGTGTTCACAATTAAAAATTAAAGTTGAATGTTGAATGTATTCTGTTTCCAAGCCTGTCAGTGTATCACTGGGGAAATGTGTATAACCTCATTTCAAAATAAGGCTAAATTTAGGGCTTTTTATGAATATAAGATATAGCCAATGACTTCTCTTTCCTTTCACTGTCTCCTGTTCATATTCAGAGAGGTCAAACTTTTCTTAGAGAGAAAGAGAAAAGATATGAAAGAGAAATAAAGATAAATAAAAAGGAAAAGGAGGAGGAGGATGAATGAAAATAAGGAAACAATACAAGGTGTGGATAACCCAGGATGGATTTATGCATAGAAAACTTTATAGAAATTAACAAAATAATATTTATTAAGTGACAACTTAAGCCCTTGGTACTGTTGATGGCGTGAAAAAAAAGTATAATTTTTGCTCCTTAGCCTCAAACAGCTTAAAGTAACAGAGAAAAAACAAACATATTTCAGAGGATAGGGCTAAATTCTGTGATACTAATTTGACATACATAGACTTGGGAGAAAAGAGAGATTCATATCGAGTGACCAAGTTTTTCCATTTGTTCAATAGGAAGTAATAATACCACCTATATTGTAGTATTATTGAAGTATTAATAGTAAAGCATTTAACCAAGTGCTTGACAAATAAGCATCAATTAACACAGCTTATTAACTCATTAAAATTTATAAAAAGACATAAAAATCCTTGCTAAATGGGAAAAAGGCTACCATAAGAAATTTTACATAAGAAATACAAAGTATAGCAACTTTGGTATATTATTTATTAGTAACTAAATTATCAATGGGATTAAAAACTACATAATTTTTCAAGGTTATGACCTAATTGGCCATTTTTGTTGTTCGTGATAAAAGTATACACACTCCTTGAGCAAGGAACATAATAAAATTGATTTAAGACGGTCATGTAATTTGATCAAGTCATCCAGGTTTAGCATTTATCTTGAGAAAATATTGACAAGCAGTAGGAGATTTACTGAAATTATAACTCTTTTAGTATAAAACTGGACTCAAAAATCAAATAAAGGGCCGGCCCGGTGGCGCAATGGATAGTGCGCCGCTTGGGAAGCGCGGTGGCGCTCCCACCCGAGGGTTCGGATCCCACATGCAGACCGGTTCCCGCTCACTGGCTAAGCGAGGCGCAGGAGCAACGCCGAGGGTTGCGATCCCGTTGCCGGTCCCCGGTCTGGTACGGGGGCAACACTGAGGGTTGCGATCCGTTGCCGGACACGGAAAAAGACAAAAAAAAAAAAAAAATCAAATAAAAACAAAGGGTAGGAATGATTTGGTACAATGTAACTGATCAACAAGGCGAGATATTCATACGTTATTAAATGTGGTAATTATATAAAATCAATGTTCAACTTGTAAAGTATTTATAATACGAACAAAAACAAAAAACCCCAAAACTTGGAGGAGACATTCACAACATCTAAAATTGACACAGTACTACTATCTAGAATATATTGGCAGTTACCTCAAATTATCTACACACCCCCTCAAAAAAGTGAAAAACGCAATAGAAAATAGTCAAAGTTTGTGAATAGCAATTCTCAGATTGCAGAATCTAAATGACTCGGAATAGATAAAGTGATGCTCAACTGCAATACGAATCAGCAGAAAACAAATAAAAACAACATTGAGGTCATATTCTACACCATCAATTTGGAAAAATTGAGAAAATTGTGTAATGTGTGCTGAAAAGATTATGGGAAATGAGATCCCTTGTGTATTGCACAGTGAACTGGTGTCAACTGGTACACTCATTCAGGAGAAAGTCTGGCACTCAGTGGATTCGTAAATGTGTGTGACTTATCACCAAGAAATCCTGTTCTCCTGGGTGTATTCCCCTGAGAGAATTCCTAACAGGTTCAAAAGAGACATATATGTCTGATTTATTGCAATGTTGTTTGGGATGGAAGGAGTTAGAAACAACTTAGGTGTCCACATCTGGGATACTGGGTAAGTAAAATCTGGTATACATACACAATGATAAAAGGGGCAGCAATTAGAAGAAATAAACAAGTTTTAAATATAGTACCATAGATAGATGTGCAAGCACTAACATTGAATTAAACTAGCAAAAAACGTAATGAGATTTATAACACAAAAATGCATGTGCAATCTAGAACACATTCACATACACACAACTACACACTATTTTTTAAATTCCGCACATACAGCCAAATGCATTTATAAAGAGTGGATTTGATGAATGCACATTAAATACATTAGAGTGGATGTCTACAGGGTATTGAACTGAGGATTGAAGACTGAGAATAAAGTAAAATCAGGTAAGGGTCTTTGCCCAGAATGGTGATAAGACAAGGCCACAAACTGAAGGGTATAATCAACTCAATTCCATGCACCTGGGGTAAAAAAAAGTAAGCTAAAATTTGTGGGGCTTTAAATGAAAGAGACCAAAAGAATGCATAGTGGTATGCAAACTGATTGAAATAAGAATAAAACAATACAAACTAATGTTTATATGAATTTAGACTGTAACAAAAACTGTACACAAACTGATTAAAGTAACAGCAAATAAAATAAATACACGATGGTATACACTGACTGAAACTACCTAAAGATGTGTTCATGTGAGTTGGCTAGAGGGAGGGCCCTGTTCTGCCTCTCTGCTTCCCCTTGACACTACCTTCTAGGACAAAGTGTCACACAGTTGGCTTATGAATGGATCATGGGCGAGGATACTTTACAAAACCACCATGGTGGGAGGTCTCCTTCTTTCCTTGGAATTCCTTCTTTTAGGATCTCCTCCCCTTCCTTGCATGAAGCAAGAGAGTAAGACTGAGTGATGCTGTCAACTTCTCTCTCCTACCAGGCCCCAGTGGAGGGTGGAAGTGGCTAAGTTAGATAGATCCTTGGAAACTCTTTACCCACATGGCTGGTGAGGTAAGAAAGGGTCTTATCTTGGTGAGAGGCATTGCTGTACCCTCCACGCTACTTCCTGAGTTGATAAGGTTGGGATTAGGTCTAGAGCAAAGGAGGCCACTCAAGCTGACTCAGTCAAAGTCAAAGACCCTCCTGTTGCCCTTTCAGAACCTGTCTCACCAAGCCAGGCTCTCCACTGGGGCAGGGACTAGCCCAGTCTCTTAAAGCAGCCTTGCATCTGAACTTGTCTGCTGGGCATCTCTCTCCTGGACCGTTCTTCAAGGCAGGGTGGCTGTGGAGCCACTGCAGAGGTACAGTCTAGGAGAAGATTCAAGGCCCTGTTCACTCTCCCAGAATGAGACACGATATGAGCAGCAAATAGAGATTTTTATGCAAAATTCAAATAGCTATTTTTAGTAAAATTATGAATGATTCTTCTCTATTTTTACTCCTTTTAAATAAATATATACATAATCCATTATAGCCATCCCACAAAAGCATACTTTATTCTCCAGGGATGGCCAGAGTGTCAATCTTGTAATGAATTTTATTACACAATTAACAGGTGTCCCATCGTGTAGCTAATTAGTACATTTATCCTGTATGGTTTTAACAGTGAGCAATAAACTCATGAGTAAATGCTTTGTCTCCCAATTTGAGCATTTTCTACATACCTCTCCAGCATATATATCGCCTACCACAAACAGAAGTGTGTAATGAGACTGATATAAGAAATAGCAAAAATTCTAACATGGAGATGATTACTTCTAAATATCCCATACATGCAACATAACTAGTGTCCTTCTCAACCCTCCTGTCAACCTTTCTTTTCTTTCTTCAAGGTATTTGTTGTTACCTGGGGACTTTTTATTCCCTTTTCAAATTTCTCTCACCTACCCTGTGTTTATGATCTTATTTTTCTTTTATATTCTCCAATGATTTCTATCTTCAGCCACAAACGTAGTTCAAATCCTCTATCCTTCAAAAATTAATCTCCTAACATATCATAGGAAAATTTTGTTCATTTCCTAATCCATTAATCCCAGAAATCAAGATCCATTTCCTTATTTCTTTTCATCTTCTTAAGATTTCAGGTCTCAGGAGGACAAGAAGCACTTTATTTATATATTCTGTGCAGCAATGTAGAATGCAGTATCTTTCTTTGAAAACTATAATTGTATGAAAAATAATGTTGATCATAGCGCTAGCAGAGGGGACTGTTCTAGTCTGGTATCAGAGTCCTTGCTTTCCTAACAATAGCAGTGACACAGTTGAGGATACAGGGAACCAGCATAGTGACATGAAAGCAAGTTAATGAACTTTTATTACCTTAGTTTCTTTCCTCCATCTGCAATTTTAGCTTTTTGAAGATAACCTTCTTTTTCAACCATCTGCAAGAAGAATGCATATGTTAGAACCATGACAAAATCCTATGCATTGTTAGATTGAACGAACCTATGCTTTCAAGAGTCACTGCAGTGATGGAAGTTTCCAGTCATAGAACTTTGTTAATAATGCATGGATAACTTATGGGAAGTGCCTGCAAACTCATAGTCATTACAAGCTTTTAAATATCCAAAAGACAGATTAGGAAGAGGAATGTGAATGATTTGTTAGACAGTGTTACACCTCTATTCACTTTTCTTTCCAAGCATCGAAGTCACTTGCTTGAAAAATCTACTTAAAATGGTAAAACAAAGACAAATGCAATGGCTTCCTTTATTTTACTGATCATCTTTGGAAAAGTTCTTCCTTTTCAACTTCCCTGTGTACCAGCTGAGGCCAGGGAAAAGGAAAAACTCAATGGAAGCAGTTAACTGACCAGGTTGAATCATGGAAAGACATTTAAACAACAACATTTTATGAATTTTGGTCAGTTACCAAGAGACACTGTAGTAGCAGTATCTCACTGTCTTCTTCTATGATGTGGGATTGCTTACCTTTACTATTTGTATGAACTTATATTAGTTTTCATTGCTAATGCAGCCACAAGTTTCTTTTGGGAGATTCAGTCAGTACTTTATAACTCCACAGAAGTGTTTGTGGAGTTCCAGGCAAAATAAATGTACAATACAAATTGTGATGTGTTGACTCCTAGCAAAGTCCAAAGTAGGTGTTTTAATTTCTTAGTGCCCTATTTTGACACTTCTCAGTCTGCCCCACATGTCCCATCCTAAGTCTTTAGCTTGTGTACCATCTTTTCACTTTTACTAAATTGCCAACACTTTTTTCCTCCACACTACTTGCCAAAATCTTTAAGAAGTCACCTGCCTAATATGAGAGGACCACAGTTCTTCAATGCTACCCTATATGCTTTCCCCAGTCTGTAATACTCCAGATCTACTGTGTCTTTATCTCACAAACTCCTAAATATACTAAATAAAATCCAATTTGTGTCTTTTATTAGAGGGTCTTTCCATGATTCCTCTGCAATCTCTTTTACACAACTCTGTGCTGAATCTCCACTATCATACTGCCATTATCACTATGATAGCACTAGTCAGATCATATTGTAATTGTCTGCATATTTGCTTGTTCCTGCACCTGTGCTGTGAGCCCATTAAAGGCAACAGACTGCACCTTTCACACCTGGATTCCCAGCTGCTAGAGTACTTGCTGGCACCAATACTCATAACAAAAATATTCTTTGAACAAATGAGTAAATGAACGAATGAATGGATATTTAGGTGTTTATTTAAATATTTACAGGAAACTGGATAAGCCAAAAAAAATTATCTTCAGTACAACAGGTGAAAGAAAGAGATATTTGGGGGTAAATGAGTTGTCCTAAACCACTAAAATCTCAGCAGCTGAAGAACCACCTGTTTACAGGATGTACTTTAATACAGGTGAGGTCTTTGTTGTCTTGATCATTGTTACATTCTTAATACATAGCACAGTAGTTAACTTACAAAGTATATTTGATGAATACATTTTCAGCTGAATAAATAATGATGAAGATAATAATGATGATGATTTATGACAATCATAGCAAAGTATTTTTCACACATCTATGTTTCTAGAAAATTCTTTTACTTCAGCATGTCCTCCACAAGTCTAAAAGAGTCAAAGGAAACTTTCTTGGATAATTTTTAGAATAATAGAGTTCAATGGTGCCTCTTTTTTTTTTAGATTTAGATACATCTATTTATCTGAATTTCCCACCTTTTATGCTGTGTATACTGTCCCTTTTTCTTGGTGCCAGGGAATTTTATTTGTCTACTCCTTAAATCCTACGTAATAAGTTCAATGTTTAACTCTGGGCATCACTGGTTTCTATAAATGTTTGGAAGACAGATGTTTTCAGTAGTAATTAGCATTACAGAGGAGGTCTCTTTCTTTAGAAATGTATCTTGAGAAATTTTGTTGTGTAACCATAGACAAAATTTATTGTTTTACTTAAGCTTTCTTCTGATGGAAATGAAAGTTACCAAAAACCTGAATTTATCTATGAAAAAGCTACAAAACATGTCAACCCATTATAAAAATTGATGCATGTATTCTCAGCTAAGAATGTTGCCTTTTTCCCCAAAAAACATAAGGGTACTTCAAAAAGTTTATGGGAAAATGAAATTAAAAGATAATTATGAATATTTCTGTGAACTTTTTGAATAATCAGGAAATTCACTAAAAGATCCCTGGGTGGACATTTGGTACCCACAGAGATGTATTATTGATGACTATTTCTCTAAAAGGAGAAGAAAAATGTGAAAGGAAAAGCTCACACTCTCACAGAGAGAAATCAACGTGAACAGGCTTGAAATATTTACCATGAAACTCTCTCTCCTTGAACACATAGATAATGTTCCCCCAACACTGCTGGACCTTTCCCAGGATACCTGAGATTGAGGCCAAAAGCTGGATTTCTCACACTTGGACTCTATAAAATGTGACATCATTACCATCAATGGCTGAGCCAGTTCCTGTGAACTTGGGTCAATGCAATAGGGTTTCCAGGGATGACCACACAGAGGTCCCAGGAGGAAGAGCAAGTTAGTTATCTTCTTCTACATCATCTTCCAAAGTTCAAACTGCCTTCCAGTTCATTAGAGGAAGCTAATTCCCTTCTGCTATGTGCTATTACCTACTATATTTTCTACTACCACACATACTTTTACATATGTACATATGTCTGCACGCACATTTCTAGGATCAGGTGTTCATTTCTCTCCATTGTCTCTTTCATACTTGATGTACACTAATTCATTATTTCAATAAATTTTTAGTTAGCAATATCCCTTCCCCTAAATGCCAGCTGCTCTGCTTACAGTGGGACTGAAAAGATTAACAGGACAATCTTAATCTTAATCTTATTGATACTTAAACCTCTGTGAGCTCACATTCAAGATACTTCTGTTCCTCTGTTTTGGGGACTGGATACCATACTTCCCTCCAGCCATTTCAGAGACTCAGGCCAACTCTTGGTCTATAGTAGAACACCTCTACTAGGCTTCCTGATTGTTTCAGGTCCCATGCTGGCAAGCAAAGCTTCCACGAGGTAGAAATAATTCCTCATCGTCATACTTTGAAATACTTCACCATGTGCCAAGCACCAGGAATCAGTTATTCTGGGGAGCTCCTAGTGAGCTGAAAGAAGTATTAGGGCAAACAGAAAATTACTGTGCATTTTGCATGTGGATTTATATATGGTATCTTATTAATCATTGTAATTAATTACTCCTACTTTATGTTAATTCCATGGTTTGAAGCGACAATCATCTATAAAATTACAGTTGACCATGTTGGTCATCTAGGGCTCAGATGGTCTTGTCTCTGGTAATTTACAAAATTTCATATAGCTTTAGGTCTAAGTTTAGGATTCTACATGCCAAATTCTAGGGCATAAAAGTCCTTTAAAGCAGTAGCACTTCCTTAACTATGTATACTTAAGAAATGTCAACCAATCTTTAGATAATAAATCTGGCTTCTTGAGCTATTTGTCCAATATCACGTAGAAGCACTATTTAACATTAAATGGCTGGAAAGATCAGCAATTTGTCCAGATTGGATGCCAGCCGGTCTGCCAGCACCGAGGAAGTGCTCAGCAGACACATCCGTGCTGAGATACAGATGAGAAGAATGAACGGCAGTGGGACACCCGGATAGCACCTGTTTATCAACTTATGTTGCAGGCGACAGACAAGGCAGGGGAGCAGAAGTCAGCCTTTGATTAATGGGAACAATTGTGGCAGTAAGACTAGCTTGTAACCCTATGCACAGACACTGCAATTTCTTATTTGAAGGCTACAATGTACGTTGTTCTCAGATACAATTACAAACAATAGGTTTTCTTCAACACCAGTGCACCAGAGAGTTCTGTTAAAATATGTGTTAATAAATGGAAATGGGCTGACCTGGAGACGTTCACCAGATTCTGATGAGAAGGGTTTGGTTTTCAGCACCAGAACCATATAACCCTTATACTTATAATATTTGCTCAGCTGATGTATTTAAGTTATTGCTCTCTTCCCCTTTGCTCTGATTGTGTTCACTGACAACCATCTGACTGCTAATTCAGCTTCCTAGGTCCTTTGATGTAGAAAATGGGTGATTTAAATAGCCAACATCAGAATATTCCCCATTATATACCGTGATGTGGTCCCAAGGGACCATCATCTCTGTAAACACACATAATATTCATAAATATTATTTTCCTGGATCCACAAACCTGAGAAAGGCACCAGACTTAAACCTGGGAGGTCCCGCTGAAGTAGTGCCACCCTGTGAAACCTTCTGTATGACTGCCTGACCTTCATGGAAGAGAACTCTGCATCGTCTCTCTGTAACTACAACCCTAGGCCACTCTCATTTTCAAACAGATTTAGCATTTAATTATTCTCCGATTTAACAATGAGACAGCTGCTATACTTTCTCTGATCTTTTAACAGGTCACAGTACTTTGCTGGTAGTCTTGTTTGTTTGATGATTTCTATTTAAAAGCACAGAATGAGAACACATTGGGTTACATCATTTTACCCCCAAATGACACTTCTCTTTCCTTCTTAAAGATCTTTTTCACTTCTCCACTACCCACAGAAATAGATATTTCTGTCTTTCTACTTTCCATTGTTCTCCTTTTCTTGACATTGTCTCCAGGTTGTATCCTTTTCCTCTTTGGGACTCATTGCTCATGTTTCCTTCTTAGTATCCAATTGCTTCTCTACTGGTCCTGCCTTTCCTGCTATATTTGATCTGCTGACCTTGTATATGGACTTGCAGTAGATGCGATCCATTAGGAACAGAAATAAAAGCAGGGGGGAAAACACCTCAAAACTAAGGCTTATCTGTATATAATATAAAGTACTAATAGTTTTTTTAAGGCCTAATTTTATAACTCCTTTACATGTAACTCAAGAATGAAATATGCTTTGAGAGACATGCAATATGATGTTTTTGCCTAATGTAAATAGATCATTTACTGTGTGTGCATACTTTTAAAAAGTGGTAAACCAAAATTCTGGAGTTGGGTACAATGATTGCATGAAAGGGAGAGTAGAAGAAAAGCAAAGAAAAAGGATTCTGTGTCATACACGAGCAGTGCCCAGAGAGGGGCAACTAAGAATTCTCAAAGAAGCTCTTGATTTCAGGTCTCAGAGTTAGGCATGGTTTGCTCATTGCAACCTATTTAGACCCTTTGGTATATTTGCTGAGAGTGTTTCCATGGATGCTCTCCTTCGCTTACTTTCTCTCACTAGGAATGAGAGAATATGTCTGGCTTTGGGGTTCCTCTGAATGTCTGAACTGTTTTTCAAATGTTGGGTTTGGCAAAGCACATATTATGTTTTGCCAAGTGCTTTTCCCCATCATATTAAGTCCCTGTGTATTTCAAGGGAAATTTTATCCGCATGTCTCTGATTTATTTACCCCTAACTCATCAAAATGTCCTCTTGCAAATGCTGCTATTTGATGTTTACAAACCTCACAAGCTTTTTTTCCTGAGCCTTTCATGTTGCAGACAGTGTATTTCATTTGGTCACCACCAAAAAAATCCAGATTCTAATTGAGAAACGGGCTGATGAGGGCACCTGTTTATATCCTAAGAACTTTCTTGAGTCTGGAGGCTTTTCCTCCATCTCACCTCTCCTCACCCCCCACCAACCCTCAACCCGTTGATTTCTCTCATTTTCTTCCCTGAAATGTATTTGTTTGTGTCTTTGATTTAAACATGTTCCTTGTTCTTTGCCTGTCATTGGACTTCAGTGAGAATGGCCTTTCCGGTTACTGTCTGGGCAACTTATTAGTATAATTCAATCGTTGTGTTATAACCCAATTTCAGTCTAGGCAGTAGGAAAGAAAGGATTGCTTAATGTTAATAGCCTTTGTTGTGGTGGTGGTGTGTGTTCTTTTACTCTACTCTCAAGTTAAATGAATTTCAAATGTGGGCCAGGGTGGGAGAAGTATTGTAACTTGCTTTTGTCTTTAATGGCTTCTGAACTTTCTACCATTACCTCAAGACTCTTCATGACCTGAGCACTGCCTCACTCTCCCCACACCCCCTGACTTATTTCGCTTGTTCACTATATTCTAGCCGGTGTAACATTCTTGCAGTTTTTCAAATGTAACAACATTGCTCTGACCTCCAGACCCTTGCACTTGCTGTTTCTTCTGTGAGCAACGTTCTTTCTTCTAGTTCTTTGCTTGGCAAACTCGATCTGTCCTGCAAATCTCAATTTACATGCCCCTTTCAAAAAGCGCTTTTATGGCTACTTAATCACATCATTGCTCTGACCTCCAGACCCTTGCACTTGCTGTTTCTTCTGTGAGCAACGTTCTTTCTTCCAGTTCTTTGCTTGGCAAACTCTATCTGTCCTGCAAATCTCAATTTACATGCCCCTTTCAAAAAGCGCTTTTATGGCTACTTAATCACATGTAGGCTCTCCCTCTCTCATTGAAACTTGTTTTTATTCAGTCATAGCACATTTTGTAATTTGCATTTACAAAATTATGCCTTCCTTTACTTGTTTAATACTTCTGCTCATCCCTAGGCTGAAAGATCCTCAAGAAAAAGACATGACAAGCGAGCATATTATTGTATGCCCCAAGGCTAGCACAGTGTCTAGCACAGGGATGGCCTCAACAAATATTTGATTTACCAAACATGCTCCTGCTTGTAAAAAGGAAAGGCACATGAAACAAAGAAAACTTGAAAATAGTTTCTGTTAGAATTATTCAATTAAATAACTTATTATTATATAACTTATTATTAGCAGCTTGAAGTTCTAGAAGGATGTTATTTCAGAAAAACTAATTTTGTCTTACCAAAGTAGAATTTTAAAAGACCAAAGAGCTTTTGGAATTATTTAGCAATTTAAGGAGAGCACAGACTAATCAATAGAATTTTTCCCCCAAAGTGACTGTCCTTTGTTTTGAAATAAGAAAATATTCTCTTATTTTATAAGAATATTTTACGACTGCATTCTCACAATGTATTTCATCCTCAAAGCCCTCACAAGTATTAATTAATCCACAAAATGATATCCGGCTCCAAAAGGTACAATCTGTGACTTAAGGTTTATCTGCAAAAGCCTGCTTTGCCCCCAAGCCATGGCAACTTCCTGAGCTCTGTTCTCAAAATCCTCCTAGCTCAGGAGGTAGCAGATGATTCTCTAAAACCTGCCACAGGCTTTTGACTCTTGCAGGGTTACCCACAGCCATGTCTTATATTCTTTTGATAAAAATGAAGAAGATAAAGACTTAACATGTTATACACACAGTTATTTTTCTTAAATATTTCTTTAGGGGAAAAAGGGAAAGTGCTCTGAAAATAATTAGGTATCATGAACAGTTATAATATGGAATATACAAGATCAGGAAACAAATGCACATTAGTATAGTGGAGGTTTCATGTTTAAAATTGTTGCCACATTTTAACGACCACACTGACTCTCAGGAAATTTCAGTCCTTTCCACTGAAAGCCTATGGATTTGCATGCCATGTGGCATAAAGGCATAAATGACATCACCTGTCAGTGAACGAGGTAGTTTCCACCATAAGATTTTAGACTCCAGTAAGGGATATTAGGCTACCATTCAAGAGAAATGCATTATTTTTCTATTTAACCATGTTGATCACAATTTACTTTCTAAAGGAAACATTCAGAGATAAAGCGTGGCTCCCAAAAGATACTGGCATCTATTGGAGCATCCACAAGGACAGATTTCATTTTATAAAGTGAATCATTTTCCTGAAAAGGGGGTGGACCTAATGGCATACTTTGATAAGTTATGCCTAAAGCCAAGATCTCTCATGAGAAAGTGTCTTCTCCTAGAAAGTGTTCCCAAGAGTTCTCTGAATATGAGAGATAAAGGAAATGAGATTTATATAGCACAACATTTAAGAAATAAATAAGCTTGAGGGTTCTTATGGCAAAATAATGAACAATAACAATAACTTAAAGGATTTTATTAATTTTCTAAGGTGTTTCAATGTGCACTATTTCAAAAATGGTAGCTCATCCTTCTAGGTACTGCCAGGGGAAACTGGTGTCAAAACCTGTGATGATTCCAGAAAGCAACGCTGAGGCATGATGGGGAAGTCAGGGGTTTTGGAGAGATGAGAGTGTGGAACATGCCAGAGTTGTGGAAAAAGTGTGTGAGTCGAGGTAAAAATAATATAAGGTCAGATAAGTCACTTGTAAAGAAAACTTTATAGGTTCAAGAAAATAATTCAAGTCTCGGTGTGAACATTAATGGATAGTTTAAAATAAACGAGATTTGTTGTTTGGGGGAATTAGTGGTTATTTTGGCATTGCTTATCATAATGGATAATTCATAAACAAGAGTTTGGGATGAAGATGGCATTTCTGTCCTTAAGATAACATTAAATAAGAAATTCAATATAAATAGGGATTAATGGGTAAAAGCTGAATGATACCTGAGTTCACAAGACACAGCAATATAAACAAGTACTCAGAGAGAGAATCTGGGGAAACCCAGGTCCGGAGTAGGAAGTAAATTGATTGATAGTTACAAAAGTTTATGGAACTAGTGACTCTGTGTGTGTGTGTGTGTGTGTGTGTGTGTGTGTGTGTGTGTGTGTGAGAGAGAGAGAGAGAGAGAGATAAAGAGAAAGAGAGAACAGGGAAATATACACATACACAGAGAAAGAGATTTAGAGAGATTGTAAACTAAAGAGCTTTAAAAATTATTGTTTTGTTTCTGTTTAGCAGTGCTCCCTAATGCCACGTTTTGAAAGTTATCAGAGCTAAAATAAAGTACTGAACATGACTATCTATTATCTATTAATATACTATCCATAATTTGAGATATTCAAAATGAATTTCATTTATTTAGAGTTAAGCCTGCAGAGTCAAGACAGCCCACTACACACCAGTAAATTAGCAAATAACCTCAATGTTAGAAAGGTAAATTAAAGAAACTATTTCTGAATATTCTAATGGTTTCTCTAATATTAGCCTATGCTCGATATACAAGGGTACTACAGAAGTTCATGAAAAAAATTCATATGATCATTCAATTCTGTTTTTCCATGAACTTTTTGAAGTACCCCTGTATATGCATAGCATATACATGATTAAAAATTAGGTAATAGTTATTGACTAAATTTGAATAAAAGCCATGTGAATTTTAAAAATTTATAATTTATAGATATATTTTATGCATAAAAATTGGGTCATCTTAAGGAACTGTTCAAATATAATTGCATATACTGTATGTTTATATATATATATATATTGTTTATATAAATGTATATATGTACATACGCATAGCCATTCACCTACCTCCATTTTCTCTGCCACGTTTATGTTTCATCAAATACTTCAGGGCAAACATTTTTGGTCATTTTTTATAAATACAGCTCGATGTTTATATATATATATATATTGTTTATATAAATGTATATATGTACATACGCATAGCCATTAACCTACCTCCATTTTCTCTGCCACGTTTATGTTTCATCAAATACTTCAGGGCAAACATTTTTGGTCATTTTTTATAAATACAGCTCTTTATAATTATTTGTTTGTGCTTTATCTGCTGTGTAATCCAAATGTATGTAAAAATTTGAATTACAGAACAAATAAAGCATTTATTTTCGTATTCATTGGACAACTCCAGTGTGCCGGGCTTTATACAAAGTCTTCATAATAAAACAGTGAATAAGGCATAGCCCTCCCTTCAAATAGCTTATAGTTCATCAAGAGAGACAGAGAAGGAAATAGGAAGCAATTTTCGCGTGATGGGGCTGGGATAGAGGCAAGACCAAGTTGCTATTGGGAGGTGAATCAAACAAGGGCTACCTAATTCAAATCTGAGGAATCAGAGGAATGTTTCCCAGAGAAAACGATCTCTAAATTGAGAACTGCGTTATTAACTTTGAAAACAAGATATTATTATATCTATTTATATTGAAAAATTTGCTTTCACTATGAATAGCAGACATGTATTTATTCAGTTCTGCAACCAACGCTGTTTCAATAAACCTTTAATATCTTATTAGTACGTCAACTGACAAACATATCTTTCCTGAACAAACACTAGTGCCAAAAGTAATACAAGTGGAAGTGATATAATAAAGAAAATACAAGTCATGGCCTCTAACTTCAAGGCATTTACAGTCTGGCCTTGGAAAAAGTCTATTACCCATGAAATAAAAGTGAACAGCACAAAACAGTGTGTGAACATGCGCTGGGATGAAGGGACTGTAATTGCTACAGAAAATCCAAGTGCCTTCAGGGTTAGAGCCATGTCTTAATCATGTTACTATTCCTGGCTCGAGGGTATGTATTTGGGAGTAGATGATAAATAACATAAATCAGGGACCGTGAGTGAAGTCTATAGACTTGATGCTATAGAAAATAGAAAGCTGTGAAAGTTTTGACAAGGAAAATGAAATAATGAAGGTATCTTCATTATTTCAGTCTACAGAAGGTTGGTCTGGAATGGCTGCACAGGATCTGTGGGAGGGGTACATGGAGTGCAGGAGGTGAGATCAGAAGCATTTGAAGGCCTAGGCAAGGTGGTGTGTGCACAAGGAGAGGCATGTGGACAGCACAACCGCTGAGGAGAAACCGCTTCAAAAAATGGTGACTTATGTGAATCACAGAGAAAATAAGGATCCAAAGAAAATGTGTCCTAAGCCTAGATACACACTTGCTGCTAATAGAGATGGGCTCAATAGAAATGCAAATCAGCTTAGGAAGATGCTGATGATAGACTCAACTTGGGGGATTTCACTTCGATCATATTGAGAAGTTTTACAATAAATGACTGCTTAATGCTTGAAGATACAGAATAAGATACTGGAGAGAAAGTATACAAGTATAAATCTGTGTCTGATAAGCTTGGAAGTAAAAATGAAAGCCATTAACTTTTCATTCATGCACTTAGTGAACATATTTAATGAGTTCTTCCCATGTTTCAGCAATCATTAGTCATGAAAATGGAGTAATGAACATGGGAGACAATGTCCCTGCTCTCACAGAACTAACATTCCAATGGCATGACAAGCAAATAAAAAGAAATTATATAGTATGCCACGTGGTGGTGAGGTCTACAGAGAAAATTAAATTAGGGTAAGAGAGGAGGAGCGAAGATGGAAATGGTGTAGTTTTTTGTCTGTCTGTTCATTTAAGGGAGATTAGGGAAGACCTATATAAGTAGGTGATGTTAAAGCAGAGAGTAAAGCAAATGAACAAAAGAGATTTAACAAATTTGAGGGCATCAAATAAATTAATTTTTAACAGTGGAAAAAGCAGGTGGAATTGTCCTGCAGAGGCAGTGAGGATATCAGCTTGGTTGGAGCAGAATGAGCCATGAGAAGAGAGGGAGAGGTGTGATCAGAGACGAAGCCAGGAAATGTAGGGCCTGTGACCCACTGGCCATTTTTTAGCTTTTACCTGGGAAAGATTAAAACCTAGGAAGGATTTTGCATCAAGGAGTGATGTTATGGACTGAATGTTTGTGCTCCCCTAAAGTCAATATTTTGAAATCCTAACCCCCAATGTGGTGGTGTTATGATGTATTGGGATGTGACTAGGTCATGAGGGTATTCTCATGAATAGCATTAGTGCCCTTATAAAAGAGCTTCCAGAGAGCTCTCTCATCCTCTTTCTTCCATGTGAGGATACAATAAGAAGTCAGCAGTCTACAACACAGGAGAAGGCCCTCACCAGCACCTGATCATGCTGGCACCCTGATCTTGGACTTCCACCCTCCAGAACTGTGAGAAATAAATTTCTGTTGTTTATAAGCCATCCAGTCTATGGTACTTTGTAATAACCCCTGAACTGACTAAGACAAGGAATGTAAATAATCTAATTAACATTTTAACAAGATCACTCTGGCTGTTGTGTTAAAAATAAAGAGTAGAATGCGTGAAATGGGCAGACTGTTAGAAAGCTATTTCAATATATCAGGAGAGAGATGATAAAGCATAAAGTGATAAGAAATGAACGGATTCTGGATTTATTTTGATGATGCAGCAAGTATGGTTCCATGATGTTCAAGTTCATGTGATGGGAGAAATAAAGGAGTCAAAGATGACTTTAAGAGTTTTGACTGAAGCACCTAGAAGAATGAAGCTAACATCTTGTGAAACAGAGGAGACTCGGAGAACAGGTTTGGGGAGAATCAGTATCAGTTTAGGATATATGAAGTTTGAGATGTATGTGAAAATGCCATGACATACAATACTGGAGTTCAAGGCAGTGGCCCATGCTGGAGATAGAAATTTAGAACTGGTTATTGTAACTTTCTATATAAATCCATAACACTGAATGAGAGCCCTAGGGAATGACCATAGAGAGAAAGAATCAATGTTAAGAAATGAGCTCCAAGATAAAGAGGAACCAGCAAAGAGGAGGGAACAGAGATGGCCCATTTAGTTCATTGTAAATCTATGAGAAAGAAGTTTACTGGTAACTGTGTGAGGAAAATGTTTCAAAAAGAGAGTTATCAATTGTGTTAAATTCTCACATATGTCTACTAAGAAGAGAACTGAGTTTACCAATGGATTTAACAACATGGAAGCAATTAGTGACCTGGATAAGAGGTGAGTGCTTGTATTAAAAGCCTAAATTGAGTGGGTCCAAGAGATAGAGTAGGGGGGATTAGGAAATGTAGACAACTCTTTTGAGGAATTTATCCTAAAGTAAAGCAGAGTAATAGATCAGTAGCTGGAGTGAGGATGAAGGATCTAGAATAGGCAAAATAAAGGAAAATAAGAGAACTGAACCAAGAAAAGGCACTGTTTGGTGTGGAATAGCAGAAGGTAGATAGGAATAAAGTCATCGTGGTGTAGTGTCCTGTAAGGCATGTTATTGGAAACATGCTGATCAATGTGAAATATAGCAGGAAGGACAAGCTGAATGATATGGAGAAATAGGATGTTATATTTGTCAAAAAGGAGATCATTAAGAGAAAGAAGTATCACAACATGTCAGAAAGGTTGGGCTTATGTATTTTTAAGATATCTCTAATACTTCATTAGTTTTATTAACAATGTTTCAGTCACTCTTCTGGTCATTAGGATACAAAAAAAAACAAAAATGGAAAGAAAAAAAAAAGCTCTGCTCTTATGGACTTATGGACTTCATATCTACAGGAAAAGGGTTAAATTTCCTTAAAACAAACAATGAAAAAACTATCAATATTTTTACTAGGCCTCGATAATCTCTGTTTCTTGTTTTTCACACATTTACATAATCCCCTCTCCTTAACTGAGGACTGAATTCAGTGACTTGCTTCTGACCAAGAGAATGTGGCAAACTTGATGGGATTTTTTGTTACTTTTATGATTAGGTTACAGGAGATTGTGACTTCTCACCTTGCATGCTTTGAAGAAGCAAGATGCCATGATGCAGAAGCCCACGTGACAAGGAACTGAACACAGCCTCTGGCCAACAGCCCAGGAGGAACTGAACCCTGCCATCAGCCACATAAGTGAGCTTGAAAGCAGACCTTCCCCAGTCAAGCCTTCAGATGTGACCCCAGTTCTGGCTGACACCTAGACTGCAACCTTTTCAGAGCCTCTGAGTTAGAGGATCCTGCTAAGCCATGTCCGGATTCTGGACCCAAAGAAATAGGAGATAATAGCATGTGCTGTTTTAGGTTGATGGGTTTTGGGGCCTGGCTGACACCTAGACTGCAACCTTTTCAGAGCCTCTGAGTTAGAGGATCCTGCTAAGCCAGGTCCGGATTCTGGACCCAAAGAAATAGGAGATAATAACATGTGCTGTTTTAGGTTGATGGGTTTTGGGGTGATTAATTTTGTACCAGTAGATCAAGAACACAATGAAATAATTACTCACCAATTGTTCCAATGGAGGAATGACGTCTTTCAAGACATGCTGTGAATGATTCCTTCTGTGTCGGGATATCTACAAATAAGGTGATATTTGATATTACTATATTATTTTTCTCAATAGAGCACAATATAGTAAGAGTGCACATAAAGATAACCATATTCAGATTTATTCAAGAAGGTGAATAATGTAGGTATAAAATAAGAAGCAAATGTTTTGGACACTGACTAATTTGAATACAATGAGTACTCAAAGATGGGTGGCTGAAACAATATCTCAAATTCATATGCTCTTCTTACCATGTAACCTTGACACCCCTTTCATCAAGTGGTGGGGTCCATTTTCTTTCATGTTGAACCTGGGCAGACATTTATGCCTGCTTCAACCAACGAGTACAACAGTTGTCCTACTATTTGATTTCAAAGGTTAGAGCACAAAAATGTCATGCACTTCCTCCGTGATTTTTGGGAATCCTCACTCTTGGAAAATAGTCACTGTGTTTAAGGAAGTCCAAATAACTCTACATGAAGAGGACTCAGGTTTTCTGGCTGCTAGACTTGCTGAGGTTCTAGCAGACAGCCAGCATCAACCACCAGCCATGTAAATATAAAGAACTCCTGATGGTTCCCTCTCCCAACCACTGAGTCACTCTCAGCCTTCAAGCTTCCCATCAGAGGCCTCAAACATCATGGACTACAGACAAGCTATTTCTGCTGTGCTTTTTAAAAAATTTTGACCAGACTCTCAGCATAACCAAACCATTGTTTTACACCTCTGTTTCAGGGTGATTTGTAATGCAGTAATAGTAACTGAGACAAAGTATTTTCTATTGAAACACTTTGTGTCTATGATGTGAGCTCAGCTTTTTCAGTATCGGTGTTCTATTAATTTTCATGCCTTCTACTCTTATCTAGATATGTTTAATTACACAAAAATCACATGACAGGTGCTTGCGGAACAAATTTTTAAAAAGTCATATTGTTCTTTCCCCTAAAGAAGCATCATAGTCAGATTCCATAACAAAACAAAAAAGAGAAAGAGAAGGAATTTATAATTAAATCTTGTACTGTTTGATAACTTAAACAGAAGTTCTCATTAATACTATTTCATATTTTATATGGGGGGGGAGAATGGAGGAGAATAGAGAAAGTAAGAAAGAGAAACTCTGGAGGCAATGGGCACAGGGAATTCTCCCAGAAAGGAGAGCCAAGGACTCTCTCTCCTGCCAGGGCAAGGGTCTCACAGGGCCTGCCCAGAAGGATTTAATCATCATTTTGGTCCAGTGATTGTTGGCTGTTTACCATTCTTTCCTTTTACAAATGAGAGGCATTTTTGTTTGTGTTTTCTGGTTACCAAGTTCTTGTTCCTTCGTTATCTACTGGATATGGTGGGAAAAAGTGGAACAGGGAGCTTAAATTTCAAGATCTAAATCATTTAATCCCCCTGGAGAGACCTGGACTTTATGGAGAGAGCTGTTTATCACCAGAGATTCTGGAATTTGAGCTTGATGCAATATCTGGATGGGACTTTTGGATGTCACCTTTGGGAGGCAGATGCATGGATTATTAACTGCTGGAAGACGGGTGGCAAACTGATATATGGTGAAGGGCAGGGAAGACTAAAGAGCTTGCTGGCTGTTCACCAAAATTTTGTCCTCTCTTTCGTAGGCACATACATTTTCCTGGGCACTACATTTCCCAGCATGCCTTGAGTTAGGGGTAGCCATGTGACTGTTCAGACAAATGGAATGTGAGCAGAAACAAGATGAGCCACTCCTCAGTTGAGGCTGGTAACCAGTGAGAGTTTCTCTCTTCTGTCTTTCCTCATATACCGGCTGAGGGTAAAGCTGAATGAGGCCCTCTGTCAGGATGCAGATACAATATGGGAGAAGCTCAGGCCCTGAAAGCTACCAGGCCAGGGAAACTCACCTGGTTTTCTTTAGTAAACTTTTTATTTTGGAATAATTTTATACTTAGAGAAAAGTTGCAGATAGAGTTCCTTCAGAAAACTTCCTTCTGTTATATGAGAAGTAAACTTCTATTTCTTGGAGACATCATATATTTTAGAGAATTTTAGTTGCTAACACTACCCTAGATAAGAGTAGCAGAGTTGATGCTTAATTAATGTCAAAATGAACCTGAGTGCAGAATAGTTAGTTAATGGGGGTGATCCTAGAAAACCCCAAATTCACACCTGTTATCCATTGATATTTCAGCTTCTTCTCAACAGTGGGAAAATATATATATTTGGTATTTAAACTTCTTAAAGAACCAGGAAATCATTTTATATTACTATATATTTAGAAATTCCTACTCTCATCTACTGCTCATTATACTAAGATTTATAATCTCCACTGCAAATTTAATATACATATTTTATATTTAACTTGTGAGGATTGAAGACTTCTGGGATGGGGGGAAATTTTCTTGTTCTCTTTTTCTTGAAACCTAACTAGATTTCCAGTCTTGGGATAAAAGTTATTCTCCTGTGAAGTGTCTCAAGCTTAAGTGTTAGAGAAAGTAGGAGCAAGTAAATATCTCCACAATATTGATGAACGGCCACCTGGCCATTCACCTACCATTTCTTCTACGGCCAAGTCCATGCCCTCTTCTGTCTCACCACTACTAGGTTTTGATGAGCATAGTGGCCCCCCATCCTCTAAATTTCCTTTCTACTCACCTATACAAAGCTTTCCTCTAAGGCTATGTTTCAAAATGTGTTATGCAAATATTGTCAGGGACATAAGAGATTATTTTAGCTGATGAATGTTTTTATTTTAAATATTTATAAAATTTTAATATTTACTAGAAAAATTTATCATATCAAAGCCACTTACTAGTGATATGGATACCTTTTCCTTTAAAATAAAGATATTTAAGTAATACAGTATAAATAGTATACTAACTAAGGAATATGTGTTATGAAATATAAAAAACACACAAATGTAAGTGAATGACTGAAGTTTGGGAAACAAATTTTAATGAGAAGAAATTAGAACAGAAAGGATCATTTATTGAGCACACACTTAATTCACCCCAAAGGGGCCCTTTGGGTCCATGGTATAAACAAGAATTCAGATTGAGAAATGATACAGTGATAAGATTATCTGCTAACACTTGTTGAATCCTCATTGTTTGCCAGGCACTGTCCTATGTGTTTTGCATATATTAGCATATTTAATTCTCACCCAAATCTTAAGAGGTCAATAAGATTACCTTCTTTTTATAAGTATAGAAGTAGGGACACAGGATAAGTAACTTTGAAAGTCCACAGCAAGTAAAAGGCAAAGGTGGTATTTTAATCCAGATCAAAGCCCTGAACTATTATGCTTTATTGCTTCCCCAGCAATATAAAAAAGTGTGTGTGTGTGTGTGTGTGTGTGTGTGTGTGTGTGTGTGTAGGCAGTCACTAAATTCTTGGGAAAATACAAAATTGAGATCCCCTGTGTGCATATGGGAATGTTTCTAAGGTAGAAATTTAAAGAGAGTAAAACTTATAAATTTGTACACATTTATAAGGGAATCTAGAAATCAGGTTTCAAATCTGTTATGAACCATCTTAATATTCATTTAGGGGAAGTAATATTGGTGATCATTCCTAAATCAATAAGCTAGCCAATCTATCATTTTCAACCAAGTTATGAAGATGTTGAAAAAAGAGAACTTTTATCACCTGTCTTTTGCTTTAATGCTCTTCTCAGTAAAGCATTAGGCAAAGACATACATTATCATCCAAATCACATTATGCTGACTGAGACTTATGACTTAGGAAATTCTGGATCCAAAATGGCTTAATTGCCTCACATGAATATCAGGAAAAGTTAGGATATTTCAAGCTGTCTTTACATGAAGAATATAATTATAAAGAATAATAATATTCTTTATAATTATAAAGAAAACTTGAGGTCAACCAAATCTCATGAGCTAAATTTGAAGGGGAAAAAGGCTCTCCTAAGGCACAGTGTAAATTAAAAAAAAATTATTATACTTATATAAGTATTTATCAATAGTTTATTATTATCTGATAATTTTACAAATTATTATTGGACACCTTGTGAAATATTCCAGCTCAAGACATTAGATGTCCTTATGAACCATTCATTTTTAGCCAGACACTTCATGCTTGGTACACACATATGTCAATAATTTGTAATAGTAAGTGCTCAAAATCTATTTGTTTGCTTATGTTATAAAATATTTCTACTACTAATATTGGAAAGAGAGTGCTTCATTATGGACAGTCCTATTCTTTCTCAAGAATTTAAGAACTTAAATGTATCTGATATCAAAAACCTACATTTCATTCTGCAAATTGCTTCTCAGTAAGTTTCAGAAAGCTAGAACAGTGGGCTCCATTGTTTGGTCTTAGTCCTTTTCACTGTTGCCAGTATTATTAATTAATTATTAAATTCTGAAAAACTTGATTAGCAGTAATAATATTAGCAGTAGCTCAATACAATTTTATTTCAATAAACTATTTTCTCTCAATTACAGAAGCATTTCTTCTGAAGATCTATTTGACCTAAAATTGTGTATTTCTTATTTGTTTCCAAATGTTCTTATGTAGTGTATAGATCCTCCTTTTAAGCATGAGTGGGTATACATGTATGCTTACCACGTGTTTAAGTGTTTGTGACCTCATTTATTTTGCTAGTTCTTATACTCAAAAATTATGAAGGGTTGGCTTCAATATCATGTTACAATTCCCTTTGAAAATTTTATCAATTTCTACCTCTCAATTTACTTCCAATAAGAGTATTTTAGCAAAAAGAAACCTTGACAGTTCAAAGTTTCTCTGGCCTACTTATTAAGAATGTCACTTAAGAGTTTCTTTCAAGGTGACATGGTTATGTTTTAAATTGCTATTCTATTACAGTATTCTGCATCTTAAATGAACTTTCCCAATAATTACTTGAGTTAATGGTAACCTTTCCTTCGGGGAGAAAGAAAGAAGTCAGATCTCATCTTTGTGTGTGTGTCCAATCTTTTTCTTCAATGATGTCATCTTTCTATTGATTTATCATGTCCTTTAAATAGGAATGATTTGTAGCTGCCATTTGAAATTCTTAAAATATAAATGTCTTTTGAACCCAATATCAGAGTAACCTTATTACTGAAATGCTTTTAGATCAAATCTGTGTTTTTCCTTCTTTATCACCACCCACCACATTCCTCCCTTTCACTTTCTTTCTGCTCCTCCCAGGTATTCTAGCTTTCTAATAGTGCAAAGCAAAGTGGAAAAATTAAGTATTCAGAATATGTAATGCATATTTTCCTTTAATTTCCTCTTTGTTCTTATTAGAATATGTATTACAATTTTTTTCAGATATCTTTTCCTCCAAAAAGAGGTATTAAAAAGTCACTTTCTCAAAGTGTCTTCATTTCTTCTTCCATTCCTTTTTCTTTTTATCTATTTAAAGAAGATGAAACTGATGGGTGGGATTAGTACTTGATATATTACATACTGTAAAAATAACAGAATTGGGGCATATTATTTTTCTTGTGTAGGAAGGTCTACTATGAAAGTTATACATAAACATGAAACATTCCACATAGCTTTGATTTTAAATAGATTACCATTTTTGATGAAAGTTTATATCTTGTGGCTTAGAATTGAAGTAAAATTACTTGAAAAGCATTAGTTTTGTTCCAACATTTTCACAGACATGTACATTTTCTGAGGCATACCTCCCATTAGCAATCTCCCTGGATACTTGGATGAAAAACAGAAATAAATCTGTGGTTAAGTTTAGTTTTTATCTTCACAGTTTCTCAAAAATTTTTTTGGTGTATCCCAATTCTTATATTCAAATCTTCATTTGTTTTGCCAAATTCTATTTCTTAAATCTCTTACAATCAGAAATTAAGTTAGAAGCTTTATTTTTCTTTTGGAATGTGGAGAAATGGCCAATATTTCTTGCACTCACAATGATTTAGTTGTTTAGAAATAATAAGCCTCAACCTAAATAATGGCTATTTTTTAAAAACATGAGTATGTGGTAGATGACAGCTTTTGAGAAAACAAAGGGAAAGTTAAGATTGAAGGACTTTATCTTATCATGCATTTAATCTTCTAATTTTAACTATTTGTGGGCACATTTAAAATTTATTCATGTGTCACAATTATTCTAATGCTAAGTATATCTTTTCATAGTCCTAATGGGAGGTGATGACAAAATGGGAGTAAGATCAAATTCTTCTATTTTCTTCCTTGTTAGTGATAAGTAAATTGTTTAACATTATACTTTGCTATCTCTGCCCACAATATCATTCAATTACCATAGGGGGTATCTATATAAGCAAATGTCCCCCTCCCCCACTTTTTTTTTGGCTCTTCCTAAGCCTCTTTTGGTTGTATATTGTCAATCGAAAATTTGACAGTCTCTTATCTCTTTTGTTTCCTGCCAAAAATGAAAGGGAACAATTCAAAAACCTTCTTGAGGATTTATTAAAATTTATCAGTGTTTAAAAAATTTGTTGAATATTCTTTGGTCAGCATCTGTGTCATGTGCAGTGCTCACCAGCATCTTAGTCCTGGGGTAAGCCTACCTGAGTTAAACTCAGCTGTAACCAAATTTTCTTATCTCCCAGATAACCAAAGGAAGAACTTGCTACAATGATTCTAACTTCTTAATATTCTTTCCCTTCTTTATTTAGTCCCAAACACATCCTCCAAGAAGAAAATATACTGCCTCATGACCTTCCTATTTAAATGAAAATTAATTGTATGCAATACACACATATTCTTGTTTATTGCTGAATATTATTTCCTTTCTTTTGCAGATACTTTCAGTAGAATGTTTCTCTCCAAGAATTTTTTCTGACCAAGAGATGTCACTTATATAGAATCTGGATATACCACAATTTTAGTCTTCAAATAGGCTCTTAAGATAACAACTTTTGAGAAAACAAAGGGCAAGTTCAAATTAAAGGATTTTTCATGCACCAGAATGAAAAAATACAGAAATAACCTGAATAATATAATTTTCTACATTTCTTTCATGTGAAGGGCATTATGAATTGTTTTTAATTCACCTTGGTTTTTTTCTGTAAGAGCACATAATTCATGCCATGAATTTCTCAATCTACATAATGAGAAACCAAGGACCCAAAATAGATACATAAACATTTTATTCTACTCATAATACTACTAATGGTATTAGATCTAAGTCCTTACATAATTTGTTAAAGCCACAGCTATAGTTTCTATCAGCAGATAAAGTAACTTGCTCATCTCTTTTATTCTCAATAATAGAAATATTTATTCTGTTGATATGAACAAAAGGAAATAGTTTAGAGTAGATTATGAAACTGTACATTGGTAATCTAGAACACTTGAGCCAAACTTAGACTTTCTAGTCACAGAAAATCATATGTTAGCTTTCAAATAAAAAGATCCAATTCAATAGAAAACAATATCAAGAAAACTATCTCACAAATACCTCATAATAAAGCAAATAGAAAACAAATAGACAATTATTGAGGCTCTGAATCACTAAAAATGGTCTACCTATTTTTAACCAAATAAAACAAGTAATTGTCAAATCACCATTTGGCTATGTTGGGCGGAAACAACCTATATTCAATTTCACAATGTTTCTCTCTGGAATTTCTTAACAAATTAGAATTAGGCTTTACTTTTAGTCTCAAATAAAAATTTTTCTTTCATTGCCCAGAAAGGCATAAGTTGAAATACCAAGTTTACTTCTTACTTCTTCAAGTGGATGCTCAATTACTGAAGAAACTCGCCTTTTTGAAATCTGTAATCTACAATATATCAGGTTGAGTCATGATATGTAGTTTGACAAAGGTATCTACCCACAGTTTTCTATAGGTTACTGACACTTTTCTTCATATATTGTTATTTCTTAATGCAGAAATGGAAAAGCGCTCACTTATTAAAAATGGGCTACCTGTGTTGGAAGGTCACTTCTAAAAGAATTGGGGGAAGGCAAAGCTTTTAATAAATATGATATTCTTTCAGGAATTAACAGATTTTCAGTGAAATATTTAAAATAAGCACATTGAATGCCCTCAGCATCTTTACTCAATATCTGATAATTGTATCTTTTCAGTTTCATTTCTTCACTTATTCTTTGAGGTTTTCAGAAACCCCAAACTCACCTTCTGCTGCCGAAAAAGCAGATTTAGTTCTGAAGGTTAATCCAACTCAGCAGGATTGAAGGATGGCACTTTTCCTTGGTCGTAAGTATGTTGGCTCAGGCCAGACAGCTGTTAGGACATTCTCCTCTGGGAATCGTGCCCTCAACACCCACCACTGATGCACATACATGGTCTACTGGCTGCCGACTTCCATGCCCATCTGCTCAAATGGCATGGTGCCCACTCACAAGTTGGCTGGATTCTTGCCCTTAGTGTGTAGGTGCCAGGCAATGATGGTTTTAGATGGGCAGCCTGCATAATACTACAAGTGACAATTTTTTTCTTTCTTTCTCTGTACAGTATCTGTCCTCTGTGCCTTCCCTGAAAGAGAAACTTGCGTTTCTCCACCTTTGATTGTACCTGTGGAAACATGTGGCCTGTACAGGTAGATGTTTGAATGCGTATCTGTCCTCTGTGCCTTCCCTGAAAGAGAAACTTGCGTTTCTCCACCTTTGATTGTACCTGTGGAAACATGTGGCCTGTACAGGTAGATGTTTGAATGCACCCAACCTGCTACCAATGGTAAGATGAGAGGAAAGAGTTCACAGAGCCCCAATGACAAGTTTTAACACGGAAATGGGTTGGATTGTGAAAATCCCAACCACCTGGAGTCTGTCAGAAGACATTTACCGGGGGTGTAAGTACAGCAGACCTGTCATAGATAGCAGGAGCATCAGGAATAGCTTAAGTTACAGCACTTTTTGTCTGTTGCAGTTCCAGCACAAATCATTTGCTTTACATTGAAAAAGCACATACAACAGCAAGCAAAATAAATCAGGCAAAAAGAACAAGCTTAATGGGAGCACAATTTATGTGCTCAGTGGGGGCAAGTGTGCAAGCCATGATATTCAGACCTCAGAAATAACCCTGACCGGAGGTCCTAATGGAAAGAAAGAGAAACAGAAATAATATCTCTCTTTTCAATCTACAATAAACCCATGGAGAGAAATAGATTGGCATAGGAGGTTGTGACTTTAATGATCCAAAGCATATGAATGCTTGTTAGCAGACAGCAGACAGACATAAGTAAGAACAACAGTAATGGCTGCATCTGCAGCCTGGCCTATGGCACTGAAACCAATCCGGCAGCATTGGAGAGCAGTGCCGGAAGGTATGTTGAAGCCCTGCTTTCCTTGTGTGTTTATTTAAGGGTGATTGAATTCAGGGTGTTGTCAGTCTGCCTTGGAGAATGGTTATCCAATGTGTAGGCATGATCTTTCTCTCTGAATATGCTCTGTTGAATCAGTTAGTTATGTGTGACTACTTGATCTGTCCTAGTCTTTATAGCATGCCAAAATCCTTCAGTCCAAGTTCCAAAGGAACAGGGCCTAAAAACTTTTGGCTCTGGAATCAAATTAGGCTTCTCTGCTTCCCTAGCCAGAAGTGCATAAATACTCAATGGCCAAAACCAAAGAATTTGACAATGTGGAATGAATAGAGCTGTCATATACCACTAAAGTGTGGAAATATCTACCGTTTGAAGTCAAGACTAGTTCAACATCTTCAGTAATCAGAACAGACTTCTTTGGACACCTTTATGGCTTAGTCTGGCTTTTGATTGGGAATGTTTCTGGCAAGCTGTTGATTCCAGATATCAGAAATGTAAGAACATATGGTTTATAAGAAAAAATAGGCCATGTTTTTTCTGTCTCCCCCAAAATTCTTAAAGGCAGCACATTTTCAAAATAGGTGGGTCACTCAGAATGTTTTCCTGAATGACCTTCAGGTTAGCACCACTTGCTTAGATGTAGTCATAAAAGAAAACTAGTCAGAGAAGGGATAAACTGTTATAGTTTGAAAAAATTATTATGTGAAACTGAATTTGGAATTATCTCAGGAGTTTCTGGTGAAAATAGAAAAAACAATGGGTAAAGTCATCCAGAACTCCTTAATATGATTGCTGTCATGATTATTATTATGATCACTATTAAGCTATAATTTAACTATCAGAGATCCCCAAGTAAATAATTTTTCTCGTGATTTATTACAATGCAAGGATATAAACATAAGAATCACATACAACTAATTTGTTGAAAATGAAAAAAAGCAGATGTCCTGTCAAGGAACTCTCGAGGGTAAGGGCCATGTTTTACTCCTCTTAAAATCTGCAGTATTTAGCATAGTACAGGACACTATATCATGGGATTGGTCCTTTCAAACTTTATATTATGTCTCTTTATATATGTGATCTATTATTTCATTAATTTCACCATGACCTTCAGTATGTTCACCCTAAGATATCTTGTTAGAAACATATTCAACATTCTTTTCAAAATATGAACCAAATCAGTTGCTAGTCTTTTTCAGGTAGACTTTCATAATTTCTCAGAAAAGATTTAATATCTATTCTTACCATAATAAGGTTGAATTTTCAAAACAGTCTTCCCCGTACTCTATAATTGATATAACTGATACTAGTTGTACACTAGTTCCCTGATCTAAGTAGTATATATGATACTTGGGGCTTAGGTCCTTCTTCTAGAGGGAACTGAGAAGAATATATGTAGATAGAGTTATAAATAGGTATGGATATGGATATAAATATAGGTAAACATATTTGTGCTTTTAAATAGCATTATACAGTTATGTAGATTATTACTTTTGATCATTCTATATTCTATTACCACTTATCCTCTGAGCAAATTACTTAGCCATTTGGTGCCTCTCTTTCCTCAACTGTAAAATATGGCATATTGTAATACTTATACCTCATGGGATTGCATTATAAATAAGGAAATTAGTACATATGCAGCTTAGAATATATATGCAGCTTATTTTTATCTTCCCTGTACCAACTGCATTGTTCCTCTTCCAGCAGTCCTTCTAGTAAATGGGGAAATGTGTTCTGGTAAATGGGTAACTAACATTAAGCCAATGTACTTATAAAATTCTTTCATCCTTCTACAAACTCTTTTAAAGTGATTTTTCTTTCCTTGAAGAAACTCCAACCATTTCTTTCTCAGACGGTTTAAAATAATTTTATTAGAAAAACCTTTAAACACACAAGGAGATGGGACTGCACAGGGCATGTACATGAGGAGGTAGGAATCTTGAGATCATCTGTGAATTCTACCTACCTCAATCTCACCTCTGGCCTTCGATGAATAGCATCCATCCCACTTGCAAATATATCCCCCCCCCCTTTCCATGATTCCCAATCATCTTATCCTATTATTGCATCATGTCAAACTACAAAGTCTCATCATCTAAACCTAAATTTCATGATATCACCAGCTCAAAGACCAAAATCTAGTCACCCAAATTACCTAAATCCAGCTTTGGTCCCACTTGCAAATATATCCCCCCCCTTTCCATGATTCCCAATCATCTTATCCTATTATTGCATCATGTCAAACTACAAAGTCTCATCATCTAAACCTAAATATCATGATATCACCAGCTCAAAGACCAAAATCTAGTCACCCAAATTACCTAAATCCAGCTTTGAAACAAGTCACACTTGACTAAAATCAGCCATTAAGTAGCACGGGCAGGATTCTAGCATAGGTAGGATTCTAGCATAGGTAATTTGGTTCTAGAGCCAGTGGTGTTTAATAAGTACCATGTACATTTATGTTATGAAGTAGTTATGATTATTGCCTCCACTGGAATGGTGGATAAATCTAGGGCAAGCGGGAAAAGATCACAAAGTTAGCAAGGGTCAGAGGCTGTTGGTTAACCCATATTTATCTGATTCAAAACCCCATGCATTCTGACTCTAAAACTTTAAGTGCTTAGCCTTCTGCCACTCAAAGGGGATATTTAACAAATACTCGTTAGCTTACCATCCATCATATTGTACCACTGGCAGATAAAGATATAGAATGTTTATGACACTTCCACTCAATTATTTTGTAATTAATTGTCTATGTTCTATTTTCATATTTCTGATAATGTATCTTTATAATCATCTAGAAAATTATCTAAGATGAAATAATGATAGCAATACTTTGGAAATCAGGAAGGTTAATAGACTATATCTTCTCAAAAACAGTGCTATGGATTTTTATTTGATGAATCTTGGACCTGGAAAATGTCAATTATCTATCTTTCTAGATATTATACCAGCTGAGGTAAAGATGCCAGGATAGATTTCTAGTTGAACGTTGTGAACTGACCAACCTCTTAATCTCCTGTCTGTTAAAATCCTGTTGAAGTCATAGTACAAGAACAAAAATGTGTTATCTTTACAAGGTCATAGGGAATGATAATGTGAGCAAAGTGGATAATAGTTTTCAAAAATTTTTGGAAGGTAAAAAGTGTATGAAAGCACTGTAATTACTCTGTAAAATAAAAGGTTACAACCTGTGTTTGCAGTTGTGGGGGATATGAGCATTACTGAAAAAAAAGTTAATGAGTCCTCCTTACCCCACAGAATGTCAAAGAGGCTCATCACTTGGTAGCACCTGGTACTGTGGAAGGTCAAGACTGCCTTTAACAGCCATCAGTCAGAAAGGATGGTCTCCCAGGCTCACTCATTCATCACACATAGCAAGGTGATGACTCCTAGACCTGTATGTGACAACACCAAGCCAGGATTCTAGACTCAGGGTCACCTGGCATTGCAGAGGAAAGAAATGAGTATAGGGCTGCAAACTAAGGTATTACACTCTGCTTAATAAGCAGCCCCCATTCTAAATCATCCTCCCAGAAATTCCAGAGGCAAAAATGTATCCCTTCATCCAGAAGACTGGAGGAGTCTTCTCTAGCAGAATGAATGGCTGTAAAGTCCTACAGACACTGAACGTTGGATATCCTCAATGAAAAGTTAGCTTTATCATGTGAACACTCTATAGAGAAGCCTGTAGTCAACAAGTCCAGCACCTCTGCTCCAAACAAACAGAGATTCCAACCAGAATTTTAATGCCTCTTTTAAAAAATATATTACTTACTAATAATTAAAGAAATATTTATTGAGCACCAGATATGTACAATGCATGGTTCTAAGTGCTGAATAAAATAATCTCTGCTTTCATGAAGCTTATAGTAGCTAGGAAAAGTTGTAAAATGGAATAGAAATATCAAAATAAGTAAACATAAAAAAGCACCCAAAGTAAGCAGAAATAATACAAAAACCTGATGAATGGTAATTCTTCCAATCCAAGAGCATAGATTATCTTTCCATCTTTTTGTGTCTTCTTTAATTTCTCTCAACAGGGATTTGTAGTTCTTGTTGTGGAGATCTTTCATATCCATCCTTTGTTAACATTATTCCTATGTATTTTACCTTTTTGGGTGACAATTGTAAATGGGCTAGCTTTCTTGATTTCTTTTTCTGTTAGTTCATTGTTGTAGTATAAAAATGCTGCTGATTTTTGCCTATTGCAATGCAATCCCCATCAAAATCCAGTGACATTCTTCACAGAAATGGAAAAATCAATCCTAACATTCATGTGGAACAACAAAAGACCTCAAATGGCCAAAGCAATCTTGAGCAAAAAAAATAAATAAATGAAGCCAGAGGCATAATGCTACCTGACTTCAAATTATACTATAAAGCTATAGTAACCAAAACAGCATGGTACTGCCATAAAAACTGACACATGGACCAATGGAACAGAATAGAGAACCCAGAAATCAGCCCATATACCTACAGGCAACTGGTCTTTGACAAAGGCATCAATAACATATGCTGGGGAAAAATTGCCTGTTCGATAAATGGTGCTGGGAAAATTGCACATCCATATGTAGAAGAATGAAACTAGACCTGTTCCTCTTGCCATTTACCAAAATAAACTCAAAATGGATTAAACAATTAAATATACACCACAAAACCACAAAACTCCTAAAAAAACATAGGGGAAACACTTCAGGAAGTAGGACTGGGCATAGACTTTATGAATACCACCCTAAAAGCACAGGCAACAAAAGGAAAAATAAACAAATATGATTATATCAAACCAAAAAGCTTCTGCACAGCAAAAGAAACAATTAACAGAGTGAAAAGACAACCAACAGAGTGGGAGAAACTATTTGCAAACTATGCATCCAACAAAGGATTAATATCCAGAATATAAGAGGAAATCAAGCAACTTAACACCAAAAAACAAGTAACCTTATTTAAAAATGGGTAAAGGAGCTGAACAGGAATTTCTCAAAGGAAGATATACGAATGGCCAACAGACACAGGAAAAAATGCTTAACATCACTCAGCATCCAGGAAATGCAAATCAAAACTGCATTGAGATATCATCTCAGTCCAGTTAGGCTGGCTAAAATAAAAAAAGACTGAGAATAACAAATGCTGATGAGGATGCTGAGAAAGGGGAACACTCCTACACTGTTGGTGGGACTGTAAAATGGAGCAGCCATTATGGAAAATGGTATAGATGTTCCTCAAACAACTGCAGATAGCAGTGTCATATTACCCAGCTATGCTATTGCTGGGTATTTACCTATAGGAATGGAAATCCTCATGTTGAAGGGATACCTGTACTCCCATGTTTATTGCAGCTCTATTTACAATAGTTAATAGTTGGAACCAGACAAAATGTCCATTACTGGATGAGTGGATAAGGAAAATGTGCTGTTTTTATGCAATGGAATACTACTCTGCTATGAAAAAAGAATGAAATTCTGCCATTTGCAGCAACATGGATGAACTTAGAGAAAATTATGTTAAGTGAATTAAGTCAGGCACAGAAAGAGAAATACCACATGTTCTCACTTATATGTGGCAGCCAGTAAGAAATAAATGAATAAGTAAACAAACAAATAAATAGAAAAAAAGACAAAAAAATCTCAATAATTCTTTGAACTTGTTAAGAGTAGTAAACAGAACTGAGGTTGGTGGAGATGGGAAAGGGGGAGAGGGAGGGGAAAAAAGGAGAAATTGGTAAAGGTCCATGAAAATCAATTCCATTGTATAAAGTTAAATAAAAATAAATAAATAAATAGCTAATTTTTTCTTCAAAGAAAAAGATGAAAACTCTATCAGGGGATATGAAAATATATTGGATTTATAAAAACAGGAACATTAATAAACAAGACTTGCATTAGGAAATTAAAAATATAAATAAAATTTCTAAATCAACAAAATTTCTGTAGGAAACTATAGGTAACCCAGAAATATTAGAAAAAAGAGAGATGAATCATAGAAAGAAGAGAAAAGAGAATAGTCTTATCTAATGTCTGCCTAATAGGAAAAGACAGGAGAACAAATTATTTTTAAATGAATAGGAAGACATTTTAACATAAAGTACAAAAAAACATTCCAGAATTTTAAGACATGAGCCTTCTGGTTGAAAGAGCCTACCAAGTGTCCAGTAAAAAATATGAACAAGTAGGTCTATGCAGTTATAGAATACTGGAAATAAAGATTCTAAAATCTTTCAAGAAGGAAATAGAGAGAAAAAGAGAGAGAGCAGGGAGAGAAAGATCACATACACAGAAAGGATTGTGATTGGAACGGTATCGAACTTTTCTAAAACTGACTGAAAGCTAGAAAAACCTTTCAAAATTTTAAAAGAGAATATTGTCAACCTAAAATTAAACACCCTGTTCAACTATCAATGAAATGATAGCATTGAATAATGACACTTCCTGACATTGGACTCAATGTATTCATTTCCACTCCATCCTGGTTTGAAAACAACTAGAGGAAATGCCTTAACAAAATGAAGGATTTGACCAAGGAAAAGGAAACATTAGAAATAAGGCATAAAGACGTAGGGACATGGCAACAAGAAGCCCCATGTCACAGCCGTGTGTCAGGCCAATAGAGTCTTCAGTCCAAATCACAGCAAGAAGATGAAGAGCGATGGGAAGAAGATTAAAAAAAATAAAAAGGCAATATACTATTTAATGCTTCAGTATTTGCAAAAAAGATCAATAGAAGTTTGACAAATTTGCTAGCATTTTTGGAAAAAAATTAGCTATAACAAAATATAAATAAATTTAAAATTCAGGTAATTATTAACTCCATGCAAGAAAATTAAATACAAATGGAATTATGACTGTATAATAATTCTTGGCAATATTATCATCTAGTCATTGAAACAAAAATTGTGATATAACTATGTTATAATAGAAGGAAGAGAAGGTGGTATGAGGTGTTAGGGAGATAATATTAAACTATCATAACAGAAATTCAATACATAATGCCAAAAGTAGACAAATGAGGAAAAACAAATATGCATATATCTGTAGTATTTGAAAAATGAAGATAAATACAAAAAGAAACAATAGAAAACAACTACAGCTGTTGAGGGTGAATGCCTCTAGGAAGTGGGATTGACAGGGAAGCCTTAAAAATGCTATGCTTAGTCAAAAGCTTCCATACTAATGTCTTAACTTCATATATAATTTTGGTACAAATTAAATGTAACCTATCATTAAAATAAAGTTTTCTCCAAGTAGTCTTGAAAGAAAGAGAAAGGGACCATGCTATTCTCACACCTAATTGGGTAAATGCCCAATCAGAACCCTTAGCAGTCAAGCTACATCATGAAAAGTCCCACTTCCCTGTCTGATCCTTCAATACAAGTTGAATACATAAAGAATTATAAGTATGATTCAGCAGAATATAATTTTTACAAAAGTCACAATGATAGCAAATAGTAGATTCAAGCACTGCACATACCACTAACCTGTGTGATGTGGGTCAGTTATGTAACCTCCCTGTACCTCAGTTTTCCTGTCTATGAGATAGAGATTATAGTAGTTCTACCTCCTAGAGTTGTGGGGTGATTAAATGGATTCACACTTCTAAAATGCTTACAAGAGCAAGTTGTATGTAATAAGTGTTCAATAAATGTTAGCTATTATTATCATCAAAAGATCCTGTGAATTCTTAACCCTAACAATACCCCTCCTAAAATAGAGGCCTGGGCCTTTTGATCTTAGGGCTTCACAGTGACGACTCACATGCTAATGCACCTACTAAGGACAGTGAGAATAGTCAATGTCAGAAGAGAAGGCAAGGGGCAGTGGGGACTCTGGCCCTTCTGTCATTCCCTCTGGCCTCAACTTCCTCTGGTCCTATTATGGCACTTAAAACAGACAACGAGCTTTCCCAAAGAAATAGCCAATGAGTGAAATGCTTGTGTTTAGCACCATGTTGGAAAAAGCATTCACGCTATTATTTAACCAGATGTTTATCTTTCTTGGTGTTTAGTGGAAGGGGCTGGGCAATAACCTCTTGGTTGATATTAGTGGATGAGGTGCGATTAGTTCCCTAACTCTGTAAAGTCCACAGAAAGATTTTCATGTTTCCCCCTTTTTACAGAAATCTACAAAGAAAAAGAGAAAGCCCTTTCTCTAGTCACGTACTTAAACCCTTATTGTTTTCAAATCAAGGGAAGCTGCCAAAATAGTATTAATTTAAAAAAAAAAATAACTCTTTCGCTAATGCTCCCCTCGTATGAACAAAGAGGGAGCCTAACTCTGAGTCCATTTTTCATCCTCCATTGTGTACACACACAACGGATGAGCTAGCTCATTAGCGCTCTCGGCAAGGGCCATCGTTTTTAAATTATCAAAGTGTTTGTTTGGGGAGAAATCAGTCACATAGAGTAATGATTCCCAAATTGTGATCTTGGGCATTTAGGGGAGAATCCTCTGTGGTTCATTTAGGAGATATTTTAAGGGAAATGTGAAAGATGGTAAAATATGAACCAAGTGGGAATGTTTTGAAGATAAAATAACACAGAATGGTCATTATATTGGTTTGGGACAGGGATTTGAAATCAGTGGCAATTCAAAAATGACAAATGAGAAACTCAATCATAGGATATGAACAGGTACCAAACAAACCTAGGAAACAATGATTAGGTCCTACGTTAAAAAGAAAAATTATAATATAAACCAATTTTGTAATATAAACTCTTAAAACAGAAGCAATATAGCTAAGCTTTACAACAAAAACTTTAGTGGAATAATCTTGCAAAATAAAAGTTTTCATAGTGCAGGAGGCAAAATTTTTGCTCTTTACAAGTAGAGATGATTCAAATGAGAGTCTTAAATTTTAATCATAAACAAAGAAAATGTTTTGTTCCTATTTCATGTTCTCAAATTTTTCTGGTAATTTGTGGCTTTACCACTGATTTTATTTTCCTCATTTAGCCACAGTGAAAGATACATCCAACTAGCAACCAAGAAAAAAAATGTTAAGAATTATTTTTGAAATGTTGGCCACAAGCTCAATAGAAGCTAATGGCAAAGTTCCTGAAGGTATGTAAAGAGTATTTATTATTTTTACAGGAATCCTCCTCTCCCCGCCAGGAAACAGAACGCTTGCAGGGAGCTATGCAGAAATTAGTTGGGGGTCTCAGGTTAAAGAAGAAAAGGAATAACATGGGGGCTGGCAGGGCTTAGTGAAGCTAATGAATTTGTGGTTGGAAAATTTTTAAAATATGTATTTCATAACTTTCCTGTAAACTTAGCGTAGATTGCTTTTTCTCTTCATGCTATGAAACATCATTTAAAATTTCTGCTTAGGAAAAGCCACTTTCATATGATTTATGAAGCTCTTCTGATGATACTGACAAAGGATAAATAGAGTTCCTACCATAGCGATTAATAATGGGGGTGTACAATGCATGTCGAAGGCAGTGAAATTCATCCTAACCATAAAGCAAGGATATTTCTACAGAGAGGATTTCAACTGTTTTCATACCCACAAACATACCTGAAGGAAACACACCTGCAAATGACAGTCATTTACATTGCAGTGATTATTGGCATTGGGTAGTATTACTAGGGGATATTGCAGAATCTTAGAGGGGACTGAAGTTTCAAAACAACTCTCATGTGATTACGACCTGCTCCCACTCCAATCCTAGATTAAAAACCAATGAGAGAACCAAACGTTTGAAGCAAGAAAAAATATAGGAAAAATTCAGAATGCATGAGCTTTAATCTATGTGTCAGTAGTTAAAAGCAACGGGTCAATGAAAACTTCAGTAGGGATAAAGTAAATTAAAAAGAGAAAAGAGTTATTTTTCTTTTAAGGTAGAGACCATATTCTAGTAATCAGAAAGACAAACAGAGTACTTGGCATATACCAGGCGCAGACAAATGTTAACTAGAATATGAAAGTATCAATAAAAACATTTCATTTTATTTTTCAAAGTGGTTTTATATATATTATCTCATTTTATAAAAGCAGCAGCACTGTGTGATAGAGAGACAATTGTTACATCCATTTGCAAGATAAGGAAATTGAGCTCCAGTTTAAATGAGTATTTCTTGAGTAATTTCTATGGGTAAAACATTGTGTTAAGTACTGTGTAGGACAAGCAGGATACTATTATAATAAATAATACTTTTTAAACCTACATCCATAATGCCATTTGATTGGCAAAATCAGCCTCTTAAATAGGTATCATTGATTTTGAAACTGTGGCTCAAAGATATTAAGCAACTAGGTATTAGATAGCCAGTTATTCAATCCCACACTGATACACAGTGTTTCCTTGAGGCCACATAGAGACTCTGATGTTCTCTTTCTGTTGGACTGTTCCACTGCAAAACATCCAGCTAATGTACGGATGGAAAAGCAGATAAGGAAAATAGTCCTGCTTTATTGAAATCAAAGTCATTAAAGATAACTACTAAGTAAGCTAGTTAGATAGCAACACAACTAAATCGGTTTGTGCATTCCGTTATCCCTCTATTGGCTACGCAGTGTTGTCCAATTTTTTTTTAGGTCATATTTATACAGTCAGACTTTCAGTTGATGCTAAAGGCACTTGTCCTTCAGACTTTTTCCTCACCAAGAATCATGCCTTCTCTTTAGTGTAGCAACCCTTCACCCTGTCGAATGCTATTCTCTGCAATTCAGCTCACATGATATACTTCAAAATATAAGCAAGCCGAACAAGCTGCATCAGCAGCTGTGTCATTTCAGGTTACATGTTTCTGTCCTTTCTTCCTGAGATTTGGGCTGCTGTGCTGCTGACCTCCCCAGTTGAGTCGACTGCCCATGGGCTACTAGTCAAAGAGAAAGAAAGAGCTCTGAAGAGCAAGGGCAGTCACAGCACAGAAACTTCTGGTTTGCCTGATCTTACATTCCTGTCTTTTACCCTGCCATGCCAACGTGATGATTTATAAAGACTGTCTTTTTGTGTGGTTCCAACTTTAAACTTCAATTTAAGGACAGTGTTTTTTCTTTTGATCACTGTTGCTTCCAGTAAACAAATTTGTAACATGATGGCATTTAACCTTTAGCTTTAAAAAAAGAAAAAAAAAAAAAAAAATAGACAACCCAAAACAGAGAAATCAGAGATTTTTAAACAGAGTGATTTAGATAGTGTCCTATTCTCGCATTCAGACTGAAACTGTGTGACCCTTTCAGTTGCTATACACTTTTATTTCCCTTTCATGTGCTCCTATTTCTTAACTGGTCCTTTCTAGACACTTCAGTATACTTGATTTTTTCAAAGATATGTTTATATTAGTACAAAGAAAAATAGCAACCTGTTATGGTGCTCACTGAAGTGGTTTCCATTTTTCTTATTGATTATTGTTTTCTTTCCAAGAAGAAACATGGCTTAAAATCTGTAAGACAACTTAAATCTCTATATTCCAATAATGTGGACCTCTTTAGACTGAGAAGAATTAATCATTGGTTATGAATAAACTATTCACTCTTTATGAATAAATTACAACACCTGACAATGCCCAGCTGTCTTTACCCTCCCTTTGCTTATTTTAGATTCGAAAGACCAGCCCTTCTCATGAGCTTAGCTTAGCTCCAGAGCCAGTTCCCAGGAGCAAGAATTATGTCAGGGCCCTCTCTTTCACTTTCCTGAGAGAATGAAGATTCCGTAGATTCCGTGAACTTCTCAAGACTCGGAGTTGGTGAGCACCCCACTCTGAATCTTTGTTGCCAATTAGGCATAAGTGATAGGTCATGATTTGAGAATTCTTGTGGCCATTCCCTAAGATTGATCTCCGATCCTTGAAAGCTAGCCTTTGGTACCCTGATCTTCCCCTGTGATGGAGAGTACCTACCCTGAACCACACTCAGCTTCATGTAGGGCTATCTCTCCTCAGATTTTGCTCATTCTCTTTCTTGGAGTAGGTTATATTCTTAATATTTCTAATATCTAGTGGGAGCACTGCTGCATAGAGACAGATTTTTTATTGCATAATGCCATTTTACCTAAATCCTTCTGATTTTGCTCCTGCAAGGCACTTGGCCCAGCTGGTACACACGATTGCCTCAAACATACATCTCTGAGTTATTTTCACCTTTAAACATTTGCCTTACCCTCTGGTAAGGCAGTTTCTGCAACTGTACTAATTCCCACCTCAGTAGGAATGGAGTTCTTGTGAAGGTGAATGGCAGTAACAGAGTAGAAGCCCCTACAAAGTTCATAAAGCCATATGGAAGACACTAAGTTGGTTCTGTAATAACTCAATTCTCTCTCGCTCTCTCTCTCTCTCTCTCTCTCTCTCTCTCTCACACACACGCACACGCACGCACACACACATGCACACACATGCACACACACACATGACCCTTAGGGAAATGTCTGGTGGACAAAGAAAATAAAAGTACAGATTTTCTTAGACAAAGATGATCTGTCTAAATTTTTTAAGATACAGAGAGGGTTGGAGATTTAGAGGCAGAATAGATGGTAGACATTTGTAGATTCTTAATTCAAATGACTTTGTATGGTTTCATAGGCTGAGTTTTAAAGCAGAGGCTGGCCAATATAGGGACTTTCTGTAGTATTTTGTTTTCTTTGTTTAACTTTGAGGCCTGAAATATTTGGCATCCAGTGAATAGTAGAAGCCAGATTCTGATTTGTAAGGTCTAGGTTGGGTACAGGAATCTGTATTTTTTACTGACTAATACTCTTCCTGTGTAGTCTATTTCTGTTGCTTATAGCAAGATACCTGAAACTGGGTGATTTATAAGAAAACAAAATTTATTGCTTACAGTTTCTGAGACTGGGAAGTCCAAAGTTCAAGGAACACGTCTGGTGAGAGCCTTAGAGGTGGCGATGGTAATGGCAGAATATCATATTGCAAAAATGGTGGGTCAGAGAAAGAGAGAGAGAGCAGAGAAACCTACCTGGTCATTCACTGTCCTTTTAAAGCCCTCCAAACCATACCTGTGACCGCCATTTTTAATCCATTCACTGAGGCATGGTCCTATAATCTAATCACCTCTTCAAGGCACCACCTTTAAATTACCATAATAGAATTTCCCACCCTCAACAGATACAGTGGGGGTTAAGTTTTGAGGGGACCTTGAACCCAAGGCACTCCCCAAATGACTCCTACCATGAGCCGAATTTGGTAATCACTGCATTAGAGAATGGTGGTAATTTCCCTGGGTGTCCTACATAACTACACGAACCTTTTCATGGTAGCAGAAGAGCATTTGCCATTCCAACTGAGACTAGTACCTTACCTTTAGGATATTGGTGCAGCATTCTGAAGACTCTAATATCACTGCCAAAAAAATGAATTGTTGATTCCAGACTGGGGATAAAAAACAGTGCTCAAGCAGTTCTATATTTTCCTTCTATGTTACAATTTACATCTAATCTCAGAGAGTAAAGCTCAAGATTTATGAAACATATGCAGTATGCTCTCAATAGCAGTAAAACTCAACAAAATGTCAGAAAAATAATTAGCCAAACATTTCATTTGTAGGTTTATAACAATTCCAAATTACCACAATACACTAAACACAAAATTATTTTTCTGAGTGTAATGAATTCTACAATCCAGACAGCATAAATACTTCTTAGTCACTTTAGACAATGTTCAGACAATATCAGTCTGTGATAAACCTAAGATTTTAATAAGTACTTTTAAACTAATCAATAACTTCTCAATTTTATTTATTTTTGCCACCTTAGAAGTTAATTAGTAAGAGAGATTTTATCCCTCAATGGGGTTCATACATAAAATTGAACACTTTTACCATTTTCTTTGTAAAAACCATAGCTATCATTTTTGAACTTTTTTTTTTTTTTGCTCTCTGACATGACTGCAACCCCCCTTTGGTGAGAATGGGGACACCTGTTCCTAATCCAATCAAATGGTTCTAATGATTACTGTCCAAATCATAACCCTGCCTCCCCCCCACTTGATTAGCAATTGGTCCAAGAATAGGTTCAGGACAAAAACAAAGCCAAATGGAATCTTTGCCTGGAATTATTCTGGCTCAAACTGATGGGGAAGAATTTCCCTTTCTTCCACAATAGACCACTCTAAGCATGCGAACTGACAGCTCTTATCTTGTCCACTTTATGACGAAAGATTGTCTTAACAGAGGAAAAAGAAGCCAGTATATAGATAGGAGCAAAGGGCAGAGGTAGAGGATAGAACAGTCCTAAATTTCAATTATGGGGCAGATTTTATTTTCCAAGGTGTCTACAATACTCTTCCCATGAAAAATCTATGTTCTCTTCTCTTAAATCTGGCAGACCTGTAACTACCCCAAAAGTGACCCTATGAGACTTCCAAAACTAGTACATAAGAGGTGATACAACTTTTATCTGGTCGTCTTGGGATCCTCGCTCTTAGAACGCAGTTCCTATGCTATGAAGAAGCTGAAGCAAGCCACGGAGAGTCCCATGTGGAAGATAATAGAGCCCCCTCCCCAACCCTCAGCCCCGGCTGAGCTTTCCAAAGACAACAGCATTAATTTTCCAAATGTGTGAGGAGCCATCTTGAAAATACAACTTTCAGACCTAAGCTGAGCTGCCCCAGCCAGTGAGATGAGCCTTCCCTACTGAATCCTGCCCAAATTGCAGATTTGTAAGTTAAACAAACATTCAGGGTGGTTCATTAATAGACAGCTAAATACATGTTATGTAAGCCAATACATTTTTTTTTCCTGATCAAACTAGTTCAAATTGGGTTTCTGTATTTGCAACCAAAAAACACCTGACTAGTACAAGATGATTTTTATATAGATTTTCCTATTCGTTAGTTGGTTTTCACTATTTAATATTAAGTGACAGAGAAGAAAAGAGAAAGGAGATATTTCCTTTGCCATCACATAATAATTTTAACTAGCTGCCCCAAAGCCCAGGTTTGTGAAGGCCATATAATGATTGATTTATTAATAGCTTATATTTTGCATATGAATATCGATTTTACTTTATTTTTTAATAATGTAAAGCAGACGACCTAAATTAATAAAGTAATTAGATTTATTTTCTTATTGAATCATTTTCTTAATTGTTTTTAAAAATTGCATTTAAAACTTTCAGAAAAATTGTGTTATTGTAATAGATGAATATTAGGAAAATTTTTATATAATTGCCCATTTGACACTTCCCATCACTACAAAATAAGCTTTGTGAATCCTTTTAACTGTGTGACAGAAGCATTCTGAAGTATTTTGCTTAAAGGAATAAGGTCATCTCTCTCACATGATCAGTTGCTGATATGGAGGAAACTTTAAAGATATAGGAACTCATTTGTGTTTATACTTGACAGTGGAATGATCCCCTTGAAATCTGTCAACATGAAAAAAAAGTCTCTAAACAGAAATACGTATTTCATTTTCAACGTATCATAAAATATTAATTTTTTAAAATTAAATTAATTTCTTTCAGGTATTTATTCAATTGTATTGTGTTATTATGTTATCATTCAAATAGATAAGCCTATTATCTTTTCTGAACATATGACTTGGATTTGTCTCTTTCTTTTTCCATTGAAACAACAACTTCAACTACGTTAGGTTTTCAAAATGATCATTGTTCACAGACTTGGAAATATTGGTGGTTTGCAGTAGTTAGAAAGGCCTCCCTGAAAATACTGCTCCGATTTCTAAGTTCAAAGAAGCCTTAAGTGCAAAAGAGTTACAGTGGCTTCTGAGGATGACTTTAGAGAGCGTTATTCACTCCAAGATCTGTGGTTGAGAATAAAAGTGGGTAGCACCATTACTTTTCTTCACTCTTCTGTGCAGATGCCTGCATCATATCCATGGAGACATCCGAGCTTCCATTTTTCAGGCCTTTGTCTCCTAAGGGAAGAAATGCTGGTGGAAGCAGATCATTATCACAGGGATCTCTGCTGACCACAAGGCTACTGGGTCATTTTCCATCCCAGCTTTCTTTCCTCCAGTCTTTCCTTCTTCAATAGTGGACAATTAATTCTGCCAATTGTTTCCTGTCCTAAAACTTAGCATTTGATCTGTGATGGGACTTAACTTACTATGTGGTTTATACATTTTCAAATGAGTCTTCTTTGAATATTTTACCAGCATTGAGCACTGCTAATACTTGCGCTCTTCCTCATTTCCTCCATTCAGGTCAGTCTAGAGACTTCCCAAGACTCTCAGTTCATTGGTTTAGGAGCTCTGGAGACGCATTAAAGAGCTAATGACCCATAAAAACTCAGGCTTGGTATTTTTTAATCCTTTATTGTTTTCTTTCTCTGTATGCATAGTCCACAATTACATAGTGTCCATTTTCAAATTACGCATCTGCATATTCCTAGGGAAAATTAGTAGTCTACAATATGAAGTTGATTTAAAACTTGGATATGAAAATTCTCCATAGCAGTACTATGCTCAAAGTATTCTTAAGTTTATCTTCTTTCATCTATTTCCACTCAACCAATCTAGCACAAGCTACCATGATTTATATGATAGTATGAAGGGCTAACAATACTTGGCAAAATCAAACAGTAAATAAGATGTGTGAAAAGATAATGTTTCTTTAAAGTATTTTGTATGTGTCTTTTCTTTTTTTTTTTTTTTAATTAAAAGCTCAGTTAGTGTTTGCCAATTATGAATGGGAAAGATGTTGGAACACAGTGCTCTCAAAGGTGGTGATCAAAGTCTTTTCATTTAGCTTTTTGTGACTATTAAGTTGCTCATTTGGTGGAGGTGATCATTAGTGTCTTAATGTGAAACAAAAGCTTCGGGACAAGAACTTCTGGTGAAGATCAATATGAGCGATACAATTCCAGTTACAGCCCTAATAATTGTAACCGTAGGGAGCCTGGCAAAGCTGGTTTTATGAATTAATATAATATAGAATCCACCAGGTACAAATGGAGAGCACAAATAAAAGAGAGTTGCTGTCAGTGACTACACTGGGAATATCTGGATGAGAGGGAATTGTTTGATAAATGCGGGATTGACTCAAAGTGGGCTCTAGTACAGTCAGCACAAACACATCTTCCAATAAGCGAATGCATATCTGAGGGCCAAATTGTGGAGGAAATTCAACCAAGGAAAATGAAACTGGAAAAGACCCGTTCAAAAGCGATTAATTTCACACATTCCATTATCTTATAACATTCCTTGTGGGATTTTTTTTTTAAGTGGGTAAAATCAAACATACAGTTGACATTTCCATGTGATTTGCTTTTGAGGTACACAGAAGTCACAAACAACACAAACAATAGTCCAGAGACTGTTATTAATCTACCAGAGAAATAATATGCTATTAGCCTTTTCTGGTTAATAGAGCTTATAATTTTATCCTGGGGCAAACTAAATGAAAAATAAAGTTCAAAAATATCCACTCAATTTACTGAAGATAAAACTAGAGGCTTTTAAAAAGTTTTTTGGATTATCTTATTATCCATGTGTAGTTTATTTCTTTATCTTTACCTTGATGTTTGCCTTTTGATTCTATCTTTCAACATTTATTTTGCATGTTGAAGCCAGTTATCGTTTTCTAGACCTTTTGACTTTTTCCTATTTCTTCTGAGTTGTGATGAGAGATTGCTTCTCTGGAACCAGAATTGATGCCTTTTATGCAGAAGTTAAAAGTGCAAAATAAATTTTGTTTCTCTTTACTAGGAGAAAAATAACAACATTTAAAACATACAACAATCCCTAATATTGCTCATATTTTTTCAAAGCATACATTCAAATACATATGGATAACTATTACTTATGTATCCACACATATTCATATAGCAGTGGTCTTCAAAAAGTTCATGAAAAGATTTGTATTATCTTTTAATTATATTTTCCCACAAACATCTGAAGTGCCCTTATGTATGACATAAGTTATATCTAAAATTCCTTCAAGTAAAACAAACATCTTGGTTTTTATCATATTCTTAGGTCATATATATCAACATTTAGATCTACTAGTTTTGCCTCATTTCCAGTTGCTGTGAAGGATTTTTGCCTTCAAAGGAACTGAATCTACAGGTACCTAAGTGAATATATATATTTTTATTTGAATCTTCTCAGGCATCCCTTCTTTCCTGAAATTCAGGCATGTCAACTGATAACACCAGGCTCATGCCCACATTTCCAGTCACTCTTTTAACTTCTTTGCAGGCTTACTCAGCAGATGTAAGCCTTTTTTAAAGTATTCACTTTGTCCCAGCAGGACCTTGGCTATTTGTGTGGCATTAAATACCATCTGTTGGTTGCTGACATCAAAATTACATCTCCACCGCATATCTATGCTCTAGGCACCAAACTCACATAATTGACTGTCTCTTTGACAATTTCACTTTGGTGTGTCACTGAAATCTCAAACTTCCCACAATCAAATCTGACCACTTGACATCTCACCATGCCAAATCTCTACACTGCTTATTTCTTCTTGTCTCGGTGATGGGCACTATCATCAACCCAATTTCTCCATCTTGACACCTGGAAGCACTCCCACTTCCTTTTCACCTACACTCAATCTTTCTGTAAGTCTTTTCAGTACTATGCTCAAAGTATTCTTAAGTTTATCTTCTTTCATCTATTTCCACTCAACCAATCTAGCACAAGCTACCATGATTTATATGATAAAGAATAGAGCAGACAGATTCCCAATATTGTTCCCACTTTCTCTCTTCCTCTCCTAAAGTGTTCTCTACCCAGCTGAAAGATTTAACTGCCCAAAATTTTTCAGTGGCCTCTGATTGTGCATCAAATAATAAAGTCTATATTCCTTACAGTAGACTACAAACCCCTGCATGATCTAAGGAATGTGCCTACTCCTTCCTATCTTGCTATTAATTCAATTGCTCTTCTATTAGCCCTTATCTCTATCCGATATTTTGTTTGCAGCAGCCAAGTGTCCTGATTAATAATTACATTTCCTAGTCTTCCTTGAAGCTAAACATGAACATGTGATACAGTTTTGAACACTGAGATGTAAGTAGAGATCGCTGAATGGACTTTCCATGGAAGCTGATTAAAAGAGAGCAGTTTCAGCTTACACATGCCCTTTGCCTTTGCTTGTCTTTTCTGCCTGGAATGCAGCTGAGATGCTAAATGTAAAGCAGCCATCTGCTGGCCATGAGAAGAGAAGCAATAGGAAATAAACCACATGCTAAGCATGGAGAGTGGAAAGAAAGAAGACTGTGCCTTTGATAATTTGTTTAACCAAGCATGGCAACTGCTCTGGATTATTGTTATACAAATATACATACACACTCACACACACTTGCACACATACACAAACCCATTATGAAGCCACTATGTCCACTTTTCTGTTACGAGGGGCCAAATGCAATCTTTAGTGGTTACAAAAGGTCATATGACTATTTTTGGAATTCATTATTCAGATGGGTGGACGGGAGTTAGGTACAGCCTGAGCTAATTTGGTAAGTACCATTTGTTATCAAATTTTTAGTCAACAAAACTACTAGTATAATTTTGCTAGATACAGATGGGGTCATCTCCAGCTTTCCCTACCTAGTTCTCTGATGTAATGGAGTAACATTATATATATATATAATACTCAACCTGCCCTTCTGCTGTTGTTCATTGTAACTCAAACTCCATCTTTTGCAATATACTTGTGATTACTGTAATTCCCAAGATACCTTATATCACTGTCACACCCCTCCTATTCCTGCCATGTTGTTTTCTGGGAGTTCCATTCTCTGAATGAATATAAAGAGATAGGGAAGGATGAAGAGCAACAGAATTCCGGCTGTTTCAGAAAACGACACCTGTGCAGTAGAGGGATGCTTGCCTGGGTTTTGGTTGGTTCACACACTATAATCTCTGAACCACAAGGCAGGCATCAGAATAAATGAGCTGCCCATTTCTGCCTCAGTTGATGCAATAGTGACTTCATGAGATCACTTCATGTTCATAGGGGCATAGATGGACTATTATTTTTCCCTCTTAATTCAGCTCCCTTGCTTTATGATTACAAGATATCCTAGACGCTAATGTTTTGTTTCTCTTGTGAGTGTTTTTTCCCCCTATAACTTCGGGGATTTTTTTTTCTTTCAAAAATTGGGAGAGATTAGCTGCTACTAGCCACATAATATTTTAGAGTTTTTAAAGTACTTTAAATTAAAAAAAATTAAATACTTATTTTCAGTATTTTCAGCAAGGTTTTGTTGAGCTTATATATGCTGTTTGACTTCAAGGAGTTTTTACTTTAATAGTACATATACAATATGAAAATATAAAAAGTTGAATAAAAATAATAAGGGTTGACAAATTTTCAAAATAAAACAGGAATATGCTAAAGTTGTAGATAATTAATAATTGTATAATTAATCAAATGAATAATTGCCATAAGCATTTAGATGAGGAAAAGGCCAGTCAGAGAAGACTATGCGAAGGTTAAGTTTTAATTGGTTTTTTAAAGTTGAATATAATTTCAATAGACATAGAAGAGAATATACTTCTGATTCCCATTCATTCCCTCGGCCAGATTCCATCATAGCAAAACGTTTCCACAGGCACCTGCAACAGGGTAGGGTTTCAGGGTTTAGGGTCTATAATACAAAATGTGGTTCAGAATGCCCAAAGCTTGAGTTTTGGAAAGAGAATATACTTCTGATTCCCATTCATTCCCTCGGCCAGATTCCATCATAGCAAAACGTTTCCACAGGCACCTGCAACAGGGTAGGTTTTCAGGGTTTAGGGTCTATAATACAAAATGTGGTTCAGAATGCCCAAAGCTTGAGTTTTGGTATCAGATGTCCTTGGAATCACAACTCAGTTTGGTCATTTATTTGTTGATGTCGAGGTTTAATCAAATCTTCCATGTTACAGCACTTAGAATAATGCCAAGTATATAGTTGATGCCCCCAAAGGGTAAACATTTGTATTATTGTAATGTAAGAGCTGACTGTGAGTTCCATCTGAGGATGGAAGCCAGCAGACATTATTGTAGGAAGAAAAATATAAATCAAAGGAGATTCGTCTAAGAATCAGAAGCTAAAATCAATCAAGAGCAGGTTAAATAAGAGTTCAAGGCAGTTTGAATCAGAATGGTTCAGACTAAAGGTAGGCAGTGGGAGTCCATTTGCTGAAAAATGATGGTCCAATGGCAGAGGGGTGCACAGAACATGTCAAAGGTACAGAGGCAGGCCTGACAAAAGGAATTTATAAAAATGGGTGACATAATTATAAGGGTACATTTCTACAATTTTTGTAGAATCCCCATCATGAAGATTTACTTGAGGGGATGATTGACACCTGGCTTTACATTGCCTAAAAATAAATATAATCCTGGCTAGAGTGAAATGTTCCTAGTTGTAATACTGAACATGTACATACTCATAACTAGCAAACAAGGGCATTACTATAGCAGACAGATTCCCAATATTGTTCCCACTTTCTCTCTTCCTCTCCTAAAGTGTTCTCTACCCAGCTGAAAGATTTAACTGCCCAAAATTTTTCAGTGGCCTCTGATTGTGCATCAAATAATAAAGTCTATATTCCTTAGACAGATGCTTGCCACGTCTCCCCATGACTGAATCTTTGATTTGTCATTGGCAATTTGTGTGCCAATAGTTCACTAATTAGTGTCTCTGGGAATTGGCAAATGACAGAGTTTTCCAAAGTTTCATTTACATAAACAACCACTTGTTTGTATGAAAGAACTATTTCTTCCTATTTCGAAAGCTTATTCCTACCACGGAGACCCAACTTGGAAAAGGTTTTCCTCAAAGGAGACATGAGTTTTGCAGTTATCTGAATGATAACTTGGTTTCTTACAGTTCTCAACAGGCATGCAAAGAAGGTGGAATAGATATGCTAAAGCTGGCATTGCCCACTCAAATGCCAGGTAGGTAACAACACACAGTGAAGGGAGCCTGGCTCTACTGTTTTGAACTAGGGGGCACCTGGCCCATCTAGACAGGGAAACAGCTACTTAGCTTCAGCAAGTTATTGCTTGCATTTGGGGAAACTAGCTCTGTGATGCCAGAATTTCTGATTTTTTGAGAAATGTCACAAACATAAATTTTTATGTGAAAGCTTACAATGTCAGAAATGTCAGCTCAATTAAAAGAAAAAGGAAAAAGCACTGTCTAGGTCAAATAAAACACATCTTTAGGTTGTATTCAACATGCCAATGGCAAATCTGGAGATTCTGAGAGACCTTTGATCTTGGTTTCTAAGGAGCGTTTTCTTCCTTATGTGAATTCTTTCTCCAAAAAGGCTTCTATTTGGTAAAGCAGATGCTCCAGAAAAAGAAATTTTGGCTATGACGAGCTGAGTTGAGACTGTATTTTTGGAGTTTATTTTTGTGTGGGTTTCATTTCTTATGGGAAATTACATGTCAGTGGAAAAGAAAATAAAAAATTTTAACAAAATTTGCAAGTCTTCAAATTAATTAGTAAGAATGCAAAGTAAATAATCAGTTATTAAATGACTAGACAAATCTACATTCATTTAAATCTTGTATAATATTGTAAACTGTTAGATAGCATCATTTCTTACTTTTTAAGGGCCTGGAGTGATTCTTTCTGATGAGATTTAGAAGTGCACTGCTTCACTTAAAAACAAAGTAGCTTCTTATAAAGTTTCCAGAACTGTTCAACCAAACCCACAAAAGTTAAATCATAGATAATCCAGAATAAACAGAATATATATAACTTAGCAACAAGAAAACACCATTTCCACAGACCACCACTGTTATTTGTTAATTTTGCCTAAAAAGCAGCAAGATGTTTGTTAATTTATAATAATGTAAGAGTCTAAAAGTGAAATTAACCCCAAATAAGAAAATCCAAATGAGAAAAATTCACATTTAGCTGTACAACGAAGACCATTTTTATTCTATCAGTGAGATGTGATAGAGACTGCATTTCCAAATTTGTGACTAACAACTGCCCTCTTCTGAATTTACAAATGTATAACTAACAGTTGTCATTTCCTGGCTTGCCACATTATGCCCTCACCTCTGAAAAGCCAGTCAATGAAATAGCTTTAAGACTATTAATTCATTTGTCTTCAGGGACAAGCAGGTAACTTAACCTTCAGGAAGACACTCTCTAACCAAGGGCTATCAAATACAAAATTTTAAAAACACTATTCCAGTCAAATAAAAAAAAAATCTATGGGCAAATTGGCTCAGTGGAGCAACCACTTGTTTGTAACCCCTATTTTTGATCCATTATCCTCATCATTGAATGTGATATGGCCTTTGATGGAGAAATGTCTTGAACAGGTCTATGAGGGACAGGTGAAAGGAAGCTATTGGAATTCTAGGGACAAGCTGGTGATCTTGGGAAGCATGGATCTTCTAAGACTGGTTTCATTCAAGCAGTCAGGCAGGAGTTGGGGAATTCAGAGTTAGAAAGAGCAGCATGAGTGGAGAGAAGCTTGGATTCACAGTCAAAAACTGAGAAACAGTTCTCTTTAAACGCATCCTGAATCCAATCTGGGTTTGCTCATCCATTCCATAGCAAGACTGCCGTCCGATTACTCACCCATGATAGAAAAAAGGAATTGTGAGGTCCCCACAGAGCCTATTTTGTTCATGATCAAGTAATCAGGAAGATCTAAGATACGTCTTGTCTTGGGCAGAGCTAACTGTTAACAGACTAGTTAATTTCAATACCTGGCTGTTACTGTGTTTTGGTCAGAGTATCTCCCCGCAATTTGAATAAATTACTGTTCAAAATTGTTTTTTCCTTCATTGTTTTTAGTGCATGAAGTAAGTCTCAAGGTGGCTCATAATGCGAACTGAGCCTGATGTATGCTTCACTGTTAATGCTGTCACCTTTGTTTTAGTGCTGGTACATGGCCAGCAACATGTTAAGTAAGTCTCAAGGTGGCTCATAATGCGAACTGAACCTGATATATGCTTCACTGTTAATGCTGTCACCTTTGTTTTAGTGCTGGTACATGGCCAGCAACATGTTTTAAGGGGTATGATGGTATGTTCCTCTTATGAAGACAAGTATAACACTGATAGGAATTGCTTTGTTAAGTTTATAAATTAGATCATGTACAAAGCACAATCAACCCCATGAAATTCTATAAATCATGGGTACATGGAGGACAATGTTCAGCCAGATTACAATAGCAAAGATCAAAGTAAAATTTTTAAAAGTCAAGAACTTGATGAAAATTTTAAATGCTCTGTGAAAGTCTAAATTATGTATGTGTTAAGTTTTCATGTTGAAAGCAAACAGTCATAGATATAAACACATTAACATTTTAATTTTGATTCATAAGTTATTGTTTCAGCTTCAATTGAAAGTTTATCATAAATTCAATAAAGACTAAGGAAGGGGGAACAAGAACAGACTAGAATAAAGGAGGCACCATAAATGTAACCACATAAGAACACTAGCAGCTTGACTTGTCACCAAAGAAAGTGCTTCAATAACTTGTGTATGAAAAATGAGACATGACATAAGAAATATGTCAGAGTGTACAAAAGAGAGTTTAAAGTAGGTTAAAATTGGGTGGGATGGCCACAATTTTAAATAAGAACAAAAAACACCTTATCATGTGAGATTTATAATCTAAGAAATGCACCCTACAGGAAGTGAGGAGTGAGTGAAGAGATAGCGAAGGTTTCTTATTTCACATGCCATTTTTAAGTATGGTGTACAAGATTTGTGACAAAATGCAAGGGGTATGTGTGAATACTAGTATTGAGAGTGAGGGGTGGTGGTGGTGGCAGTGACAACAATGATGCCTAGGAAGCTAATGGGCTGAGCCTGGGCTATACCAAGATAATATTCTACCTCACTTGAATGTAAACTTCAAGAGGGCAGAAAATCTTTTTGTTTTGTATCCCCAGCTTTTTTTTTTTTCTTACCGGTAAGGGGATTGCAACCCTCAGCACGGTGTGGTCTGCACCACGCTCAGCCAGTGAGAGCACCGGCCATCCCTATATAGGATCTGAACCTGCGCCCCTGGCGCTACCTGTGCAGCACTCTCCCGAGTGAGCCACCGGGGCCGGCCCTATCCCCAGCTTTTCCCGGGCGCTACCTGTGCAGCACTCTCCCGAGTGAGCCACCGGGGCCGGCCCTATCCCCAGCTTTATTAAACCAGGCTAGATTTAAAGCAATCTCTGACATACAGCAAGTGCCAATAAATGTCTGTTGAATGGATAAACAAATGGAGTAATGAATGAATGGAATAATGAATGAATGGATGAAAGTAGTTGATCTGTTCTCCTGCTTTCCATTTTGGGGACTAGTAAAGGGACACACACAGGGGCAGTATTGAAAAGGTGACCAATCAGTGAGCAGGAGTAATTAATGCAGGGACCTTAGCACACACTATTGGAGTAACCTTTCCTAGGATTTATAAACCAATAGAGGACACCAAGGTGAAACAACAACAGCAATGTTCCCTCACATATAGGGTGTTACTACCCAGAATGTGTTGTAGATGACAATTATAAGGATGTCACATAAATAATCTGTGTAAAAGTAAAAGCTAATTCATTAGTGTTTTCAAGACAAGAAGGAAGACATTTGCTTTCTCTCTCCCTCTCTCCTTCCTTCCTTCCTCCCTCCCTTCTTTCCTTCCCTCCTTCCTCCCTCCCTCCCTCCCTCCCTCCCTTCCTTTCCTCTCTTTTACTGTGATACTAAAAGCATGGAGGTTAAGGATAGCACATCTAGGAATGTAAATTTCTTTCCTGTCTATTTGATCATGTATTATTGGCATTAGCACTGTCAATAATTCATGGTAAAAGAGGAAGTTGCCATGAAAGGTTACCCATTGTCAGGCTATGATCAATAGGTAAGACCACAGTGTGTGATGTATTATCCAGTATCAGCCAGATTCACTTCCTCATGGATTTTAAAGGCAGCAGTAGTTACACTCAGTCGTTCTAACCTGAGCTAAGCTTATTTGTTCATCAACCTTTCCTGCTGATTATAGAATATGCCTTGAATACATTTCATTAAAGTACAGAATATCAACCCTTGCTATTTAATTTGTGTGATCTGGCAGTGGGCCTCTAGGATTTGCCCCCATGTTTTGATGTTGGAGTTTATATTAGAGCAAACAAAACTGTCACTTTGTTTCCTGTCTTCCTATATTGGGTCACTTTGTGCTACATGATATGATCTAAGACAATTCAATGCAAGGAGACACATGTCCCTTCTCATTGGAAATATGAAGACTGCAGCTTTCTTTTACCCTGTGGGAAAGAAATCAGGTCAGGTGTCCAAAAGTAGTGGAGGAAAGTTTGGTGTCATCACTGTTCCTCTTCCTCCACAGAGATAATGTAAGAGCATAAGGCAAGAGCAGCACTGGTTTCCTCATAAAAGGATAAAAAGGGAACAGTACTTTGGTCATTTATATTTATGGTGCTGTGAAAGGGCACTTACATAAAAACAAAACTACCATTTCTGAACACTTTCAGACACAATCTTAATCCAACAATATCTTGAAATCTCAGAAAAAAAATTCAACTTACTGAAATGACCTCCTAAGAAATAAATATTAGTAACCATTTGGCTTCTTTGTATGATTTAACAAGTAAACATGTCTACTTTATTTCCTTTTGATTTTCAGAGTTTCTATCTGACTTCTAAAACATTTTGATACTTAAACACTCAAATTTGATCTTGTTTCATTTTATGTTATTTTTCTATTTCATCCAAATATATAAAATAATTTGGACATAAACTCATGAGATGTCTGTGTCAGTCAGTGTAATTTTTATCAATGGTTTTTGCATGTAGAAAAACACACCAAATATAATAGTGACTCTAATGGTTACCAGAAACAACATTCTGGTGCTTCTCCAGAAAAAAAAAAAGTAATTATAATGATAATGAAGAGAAGGAAGAGGAGGAAGAGAAAGAATAAAGTAATTCTGAATTTCCTGTTTTTTTTTTTTTTTTCAGTTTTCCCCAAAGATTCTGTTCTTTCTTTTTGAGTATATGATTTCTCTTCAACTTTAGCGCACCCGTAAACCTGCTTGACATATGACAACCATACATCCTGTTGCAACTCAACTCTCATATACTTATTGTCAGTGCACTGGAAGTGAATGGGAATCATAAAAATCCATCTCCTAATAGAAGAAGCATAAGAGACTGCATGTAAAGAAGATAGCGTCATTTCTGTGACAGTGCCACGTTGCTGTACATTTGCTAACTCATTTCAACGTGCATTAATGTGTAAAATAATGCCTTTGCTTTACATATTATTGTTTGGTGATGGTTTTGCTTATCAGTTTTTAATATGCTCTTTGAAAACTGACAGGTACTTTCCCACATCTTTTTAGGAACACAGGGATTCAAAGGCTGGATAAAATACTTTCATGCTTCCCAACACAAACCTGAGAGGGTAATTAAACAGATGGTAACAATAAACCGAATCTGAACACATCAGGGACTAGAGTCCCTTATTAGAAGCCTTACACACGGAAGGGAGGGAAAAGAAAAAAATAAAACAAAAAATAAAACTCTGGAGATGTGTTTTAGCAGTCAACACCTTTACGTCTACCTTGACCTCAGAAGCAGAGGCTAATCAACCGTTTACCAATGGGTTTCCTGCTACCTAGGAGAGGGCACAGGAGAGGTCTTCTGCACACTCTGGAATGCAAAGTAATTGTAAGACTCAGGAATGTTCCTGTTCCCCTGGATTGCCTTGAAGGGCATCATTTTTAGACACAGAAATTGTATAGCTATAAATCCACTCTTGCTCCACCATGTACCCCCTTCCCCAAATATCAAATCCCTCTAAGTCAGAGGTCTTATACTTTTTTTCGCATCTTCTGCATTGAACTCAGCACTGTGATCTCAACACCGTCTCCCAAATCATTGTCAGCTCTAACTCTCCCCTCCTCCTTCTCGGTAACAGAACACCTAATCAATCATTTCTTTTTGGGGGGTGAGGTTTCTTACATCTTCTGCATTGAACTCAGCACTGTGATCTCAACACCGTCTCCCAAATCATTGTCAGCTCTAACTCTCCTCTCCTCCTTCTCGGTAACAGAACACCTAATCAATCATTTCTTTTTGGGGGGTGAGGTTTCTTCCTCCTTTTTAGTTGTTTGCTGTTGCTTTCCTTTTTATCTCTGTATTTTCCACCAGCACATTTCCCCCAATACAGAATTGGAAACAGAGCATGAGAACTCCTATTTAACAAGATGTTCCACGTTAGTGGCATTCCCACTGACAGCACCTAATATGTCAGTTTCAGGAAGGAGCTATTTTATCCCACCCACCTTGTGCTCTGAAACTGTGAGACAAGCAGTACTCCATTGAAGTACAATTTACCATAATATTAGTTGTCAGTAAATTCAAAGACTGAACTCCTAAAGCTATAAAATGGATTAGAAGCAATTTAAAAAAAAATTAACAAACTAGAGTAAGAGTATACTGTCAACAAACAAATGCTCCATCATAGGACTGTAATTTGGAATTTTAATTACCCCTCTGCTCCGTAACAAAACAATGTCTGAACTGGCAGCGATTTGAATCTCTCACAGGTCATTGAGCATTCTAGTTAATTACTCTATGAATAGCCTGTTTTTCTCCCCTCTGGAAACACGTTTCTAATGGCAGTCAAGGTCTGACAAATGTGTCATCTACATAATTAGCTAGGAAGCAACACAAAACATTAAACATGCTTTGTGCCGACAACTATCAAAACATTTCATTTGTTGTCAATTATTCATTACTTTGTAGGTTCTGAAGGGGTTGTTATTATGGAAATAAGTCCAGATGCTAACAAGGTTAGAGTTTGGGATTCAAATTAGTAATCAGAGGACTAACTTTTAAAAAAATGTATCTTACGTACATTCAGCGCCATGTTCAATCAGTAGGAGATTATAAACAAATTTAGCTATGCTCAAGTTAAAATGGAAACGGCACAGCCACATGCGTGAATGCGAGAGCCTTGGCTCATTCTTTGAGATATGGACTCGACACAGTCGTCATAAACTTTCTGAACCTTTTGGCAAGTCCAATATGAGCTTGGTAAATAGAGTCAAAGATCTTCACAGCAGGAGATGGCATGGAGTGGCAAGGACGAGAAGAGAGATCTCTGCTGGTTTTTGAATCTTCTTCCCCCCTGGGCATATTGTGTAAAAGTCAAAATTCTAGTTAACAAACTTTTTCATCTGTTCTATAGCATGACTGCAAACTACATTAAATTAGTTACCTTAGATAACCTTTGCATTTCATGTTTTTTTATTTTGCTGTTTCTAAAATATCACTTCTTTCATTATTTTAATATTGCATAGAAAGCTAAGTATTGTCTTGAAAGCAGCACTCCTAGTGTATATAGAGGATATAAAAAGATTTCTCAACAAAATTGACCTCTCAGTGGCAAAGAAAATTGCAGTGGAAGACACATTATTGCGAAGTCCTATCAGAGTCTTGGATCTGTGGAGAGTCTCACTCCACTGTCCTCCAGCTTTTCCTTATAAACCAAAATGGCTTACAAATGTCATCCACAATAGTCCAATAAAGATTAGGAACAAAACACTGTCCTTACATTGATGAGATAAGAAAGATTTAACTGCAGAAGGCAGTGTATAAGAACAGTTCATGAGGTTTGCTCTCGAATCAGAAAACTAGAATTCAAATTACATTTGTGTGTGTCTAGAATTTAATAGAGATGATCAGTTTATTTTCTATGTAATGTTTGGTCAGATGCCTGTACTATGGAGCTAGGTAAAAAGAAAAGAAGGAAAATAAATTCTTTCAGGGAAATCAAGAAGACCTGTTATCTGCAGGGTGTGCAAAAATACATCGGGAAATAATTCTACGCTGAGTGCTGAAAATGCCCAGTTAATAAAAAAAGATCAGCTACTCGCTAACAGAAAATAATTGTCTGTATCTATATTTTTCAAAGCAAAAAGGCAGTCATATCTTACACTAAATAGGACACATTAAAATAAGCTTTAATAATCTTTATGCAGAAGGAAACTAATCCATTTTCAGATCATATGATCCACAGCAATAAAAGGAAATCATCAAACTAAAAACAATTTTAGAAATGGCTGCAGACTCTCATTTAATTAACATGCAACAGATCATATATTTATGAGGAAGTCAAAATATTTAGGAAGCCTATAATCCTGTAAGCCTTAATGTGGTATAAAAACAACAAATAAATGCAAAGTGTTACTGTTACACATGCCTGCCTGATCAATGGTTTTCACATATTGATCTATAAATGGAGTTGACAGTCTGTGTTGGCTGCACATTTTCCAAGCAGCGCTATTTTTGCACAAAACCAATACGGGCAATTACCTTTGTTTGAGATGCCAAGTCTTATCAATTCAATGTGATTTAGTGTCATTTTAATTAAATATCAGGATCCACTTCAGGACAATTTATACAAACAAAGCCTCAAACCTAACTATAAGCTTGATTTGAAGTAAACATGGACAAGCTCTACAATCTCATAATATTTCTCAAAAACTCTGCTAAACAGAAGGCTTATATTTTTAGTAGCAATTTTTATGTCTGCCTTTTTGGCTAGCCACAACTTTGGCAAGTATCCTATAATCACAGAAGTAAAAAACAAAAGAAAATTGTTTCCTCTTTTTCCTGATAGTATATTAAAAAGAAAAATGAACAAACACAGTCTGTTAATGGAAGTAAATGGAGTCTTGTATGTTAACATTTAGGAATGGCTCGACCTAAGTCTTTATCTGAACACCAATAAAAAGATATTTTGCTGTTCATGATGGCCATGAATGAAGTAATGCCTTTCTGTGGCATTTACAAGATGGAAATGGTGAATATTCATACATGTTGCTGCTTAAGACAACAGCATTAAATGCTGAAACTGCTCCTGCCTGCAAATCCTATGTTTGCAGTTTCCTGATTTGGGCTATTTAAACTCTTCATTAATATCTATTCCGAACTGTCTAGTAGGCTGCAGCAGCCCTCTTATAAACAACATCAAAGCCATATTAAACCCTTTGCATTAGCTGTAAGGCTGGATTGCACATTGGCCTTTTAGCTCTTTACTAGGCACACTTCACATGTCCCCCTTTCCTCACACTCAGCCATCTGATTTTCTGTTTAGCACATTCTGGTAAATAAGCCATCCACTTTCAAGAGATCGCGCTGTGGTGCTCAGGATGAAACAAGAAATCACTGAGATCAAAGAGCGTTCCTTCCCCACAAGTGGAGCTCTCCAGATCTCTTACACATAGGCAATTTTTTTGCAAACCACATACTCCTACTCCAGAATTCCCACCTCTTCAACATTTACCAGGTAGTAAAATAGCCTATTTGAATTTTAAAAAGTCATTGATTTTATTAATCAAGTAAAAATGGTATTTTGGTATTTAATGAAAATGATGCACACCACCAATAGAATACTAATGAAGCTTTGATACCTGTTTTACTGAAATGTTGCTTCCCTGCAACATTTAGGTCACCAGAGTTTCTAATTTAACAAGTAAATTCACCCATGTTTGCATAGCTTAGGATTAAATAAATGTTTATACTGGCAATTCAAAATATTCCTCAACTTAAGATACTAAGAATAGAGGCTCTTATGACCTATATAGGAGAGAATTTTATATTGTATTCTAAATTCACAGTCATATTAAAAATATTTTTCATTGAACAAAATTTTTAAAAAGAGTTTATGAATTAATAACAAAATTATATAATCTTTTTGACTCTAGAACATTTTATCATTTTCACAATAAATTAAATCATTATGAATATAATATCAAATTCTTATGTTATCGTATAGTCCAGTTAAGTCCATATTAGATTTGCATAATTGTTAGACTAGTGAACAAGTACTATGTATAGGACACAGGTTTCTAACATATGTATAATCTCTAAGTATTCTTAATTTTTTCTGTTCTGAATCCAAGTATGTGTCTCTGGTACAACAAACCATGCTTCGCGTGAACATGTGCACACATTTTTAGTGTACGTTTCTTCCCACTCTTCCTAAAGTCAAAGTCTCCCCCTTGACCTCACCCCACCATCCAACTTCTGAAAAATCGAGTTCTTAGTTTAGCTTCAGCAGATAACTTTAACAGGCTTGTTTGAATAAATATGCCAAAATACTTTACATTCTGTCAGTATCTAGTCAGAAAATTGTGCATGGAAAAAAGAGATGAAAAGAACTGAGACAGAAAGAAAATTAGTGCCATGGCAAGCTTTCAATACAGTGTCTCTGAGCCAAGTTTTCTCGGTGAAATGACATATCCTCACTAAAATACCCCTTTTATATAATTATGCACTAAGCACACATAACCAAAAGTTACTTTTATTTTTGTTCCTTATCGAGGAATACATATTGCTCAGGCTAAGAATGCGGAAACAAAAGCTGGGATAATTATAACTAATTTAACTTTGGAAAACTCTTATTCTCTAGCAGTCCAGCATACAATCCCCCCAACTAAAGTTATGTAACAAGGTAATATCAACAATGAGAAACTGCATGATAAAATCCTGCCCAAAAGTGAAAAATGCTAATTTTGTCTCATTTAGCAGCTGGATACAGAAATGCTCATTAGTTTTAAGAGGGTTAATCCTTTTAACTTTTGCATATTGATATGCCAATTATGCCTAATTGTACAAGAGGCATCAGTCAAGGTAATAGTGCATAAACACATGAAAGTTATTAAGTACATCCCAACATGTAATAAAGTAGGTGTTAATTGGTAGCTGAGTTCTGCGGGCTATTGAGGTGGATAATTCATTGAGAGATAGATCACTTGTAATTTCTCTCCATAATTCCTTTTGCAGTCTCATGCTGTGATGTTTTCATGCTTGTCAAAAACAACTGCGGCATAGTGCCTTTTGTTAAACACAGCCAATAAAATATGTTAGGCATCATTAAATATACTTAACTTTTAAACTTTTTCAAAGGTACTGTTCTTAGTGATAATACATTATAGAGATTTCAATGATTTACTCTAACCACTGTCTCAAGTTCATAGTTGAGGAACATTTTAACTGGTTTAAAAGCAAGTCAGGCTAGCAGTGTTGTGCCTCCCAGCAGACAATACTTTTAAATGAGAAAGCAAATAAAGGAAAATGCGTTTCTCATTAGTTACCTTATCTAAGGATGTATTTCTCATTCCCCAAATACAATCACTGGCTTCTTCATGCTAAATTTGTCTACAACACCTGAGGAAAGAACAATTAAAATCATATATTTCTCAAGCTCCTGAGATTGCTGTGGGTTAATTTTGCACTTGAAATTCGAGTGAAAAATGGGAAATAAGTATAATTGGTAACATGCTACTCAGCAAGTTTATCTCATTTAATAACTCAGTTAGGAAGCTGAATATTTCATAGGTCCCTATGATATTCAAAGAACACTCAATTAATAGCTGACATGTTTCTACAGGGTGACTGGGACTCACAGCCTGTCCCCAGCTAACCTATTTCTCGCTCTTGCTCTCACTGTGAGAAACAAAATAGATCTGGGGTCCAAAAGAGTGGCTAACATTGCATAAATAATTTTGAAACATCCTATGGCCTCAGCTGCAAGTTACCACCATTATGGAAGAAAATTAACCAGAGGAGACTCATCGCAATCAGTGGGTTTAGTGGCTCAGGATGCGTGCAGGGCCAGGGACACAATTGGCAGTAGAGTTCATCTCTAACTATTTTATTTCAAATCTTCCTAATGACACATTATCGAGACAAAATGGCTTCCTCTTCAAACCTTAAATAGCCACACCATTTCAATTGTTTAATCTCGTGCCAAATCAAGTAGTAATTTCCAGTATCATATATTATGGGGAGATTTTTAAGGAAGAAATTTTCACAATTTTTTTTAAAGATTTTTTTTTTCTCAGTTCATTCTTAGCTAATTTTAGCCTCTGGCTTTTCAAAGTGATGTACTGTATTTGGAAGTACAAACACCGCATGCTAGCATAACCTCATTATTTTTATGACACTGAAGCATGATAGTAGAGGCCCTTAAAATGAGTCAAAGGTGCTCTTCAGTTTAGCTCCAAATCCACTTTATCACTCTGGATTAAGCCCAGCTCTTCTCTTGCAACTGGGGATATTATTATGACTATAAGTAGGCAAGATAAAATGCATTGCAAAAACAGTTTTCTCATGCACATTAGGAAAACAAATAAAACGAGGCTAATTAGCTTTTTTTTTTTCTTTTTACAAAATTCTGTATGATAGAGAACTTGGGATATTCAGGGTATTTGACTTACAGGTTCAGTGACCTTCCCAACATCGGTGAGGATCATGGATTTACTTTGGCTCAGCCTGTCGTGGTGGCTGTTGGCATTTTTGATTCTCATTTGCACAGCTCCTGTGCCTTGGCGGGTGGAATTCAGTGTTTCCACAGAGCTATCAGAATTTGTAGATTTCTGCATATTACAGTGTTATCCTGATAAAATATAAAAGCATTATGTTATTCTAAATTTATACTTTTCTGTGAAAAACTATTGATAGAATGCATGCCCCTATTAATCATTAGTATATTAAAATTAAATGAATTTTTAAAAGAGTCTTTACCTCTCCAAGTAGTGAAAAATTACTTTGTAATTACTTTGTAGTTATTTTATCAGTGGAGACCTCTATATGTAAAAAGACTATACATGTGAGAGGACAGCAGAAGTTCCTAGGCAACACACCCATAGTCTGTGTAGTTCCTAATTACATTAAGAAATTCCTAACAGCAATATGATACAGTCTTCCTTATATAGAAATGATGTTGCCAACTAATCATCTTTAGGGTATATGCCTTTTTCATTCACAACTTCACTGACTTATCACCCACTCGACTCTCCCTCACTACCACCAGCACTCTTTTGGTGAACAAAAATCTATATGAAAGAGGTCAAATTTGAGTGAGTAGAATTTGTGTCAGAGCAAAACAAACAGAACCCACAGCCCCCACCTCCACTCACAATATCCACAGGGGGAGATTAAAATTCCTTCATCCACTGCCATCTGCCAACTGAACTAGAATTGTTAGCTGAGTTGGACATAATATTTGTGAAGAATATGAAAAAAAAATCAACACCATTTATTTATATATTTCTTAATAGAAGGAATCTGATTTGGACAAGAAAATTCAGCGTGGGCACACTTTAAAGGAGCAGCAGTGAGAAAAAAAATAATTTGGACCAAAAAAATAAAGAGGACTAAACTCTGGCAGCATCCCATGGTGGACTGGGAGAGAGTTAGCTGCTTCCCCAAATTCATAATCCTCTTCAACTGCCCCTCCCCTAAAGTCCCTCAAATCAACATATTAGCTCATAAAAAATAGAATATTTGCAATACAAACACAGCTTCTAAACTTCTAGAAGCAGACCCCCTTGGAGCCTGATTGTTGCCTCCAAGTCCTACCTATATAGACATTCCACCGTAGGTACTAGGCACATACAAAATTGGACAAAATTATGACAAGTCACAGAAGCCAATACAACCTGAAAGAGCAACCTGTATAGTTGTTCTGTACAGAGCCAACTGTATAGTTATTCCTGTTTGCTGGATAGACAACAATGGGGCTAAAATCATTGCAGAGGTTAAGCTAGGTGGTCGCTAAAATGAATAGGTAAAAACGTATTTTGATAGAAGGAAAAGTTTTACTACATAATTAATACTAATAAGGCTATTGAAAGACAAATTAGAAAAGAATTTAATATTGATTATTTACTATGTGCTAAGCAATGTGCTCAGTGGTTTAATCCTTACAAAACTCTTATGAAATAGACATTAATCCCATATTTTTATAGAGAAAAATGAGGATAAAAGAGACTAATAGTTTTCCCAATGACACTGGCAGAAAGAGGTGGAGGAGCATGTATTTTATTCCAAAAAGGAGACCCAGATCCATTAACATAAATAGATAGACAAATTCCAGTTTATTTACACAATGAAAACAGTCAACAATAAGAAGAAATAGACTACTGATATACACAACCACGTGGATGAATTGCAAATTCATTCTGCTCAGTGAAAGAAGCCAGTACCAAAAAACAAAAGAATACTTATTTTATGTTTTCACTTATGTAATATTCTAAAAAATGAAAACTAACATACAGTGACAGAAAGCTGATCAGTGATTGCTCATAGGGAAAGGATTAAGGCAAAGATGTGTTATACAAAATACAAGGAAACTTCTCAGGTGATGAATATGCTTGTTATCTTGATTTTGGTGATGTTTCACCAGTGTATACATACAAGGATACTTCAAAAAGTTTAAAGAAAGATAGGTACGTCAAAAAGTTTGTGGAAAAATACAATTGAAAGATAATACGGATCTTTCACTAACTTTTTGAAGTACCCTCGTATATTAAAAATGAAGAAATTTATTTTAAATACTTACAATTTATGGTACTTCACTTATAACTCACAAAGTTGTTTACAAGAAAATCATTTTAGAAATTCCTTAGCCAATTTATTTTGCTCTTATTTCACTTTTATGTGCCTACATGAGTGATGTTTTATAAAACATTATGTAATTGATGATAAAAGAGCTCTTTTAATAAGTATAAAATCAAAATTTGAAGTAAAAAAAAAGCTTTTATTTTACTAGAAAGATCTTTTTTAGAAAAAAATCAGCATTCTCTTCTGAGTGCATTCAAGTCTTGCTCTTCTAAGGCTGATATGTTTGTAATATTGGTGAGAGGACTCACTCAGGCTGAAGCCACTATCTTCTGACCGAGAGCATAAAGCTGTGTATCTATACAGCCCAGCCATGTGCCATTTACAGGACATGTTGCTTCCTCAGAGTTTGCACACATTTCAGTGTCAAATCAACATTTGCATTGATTTCACAATCAACCCATAATTTGCCTAGTGATGTGTTACTGCAGTCAGGAGGCTGGATTACTTAAAAAGCCTCTTCTCTTGCTTCCCCACTTCTGTTTTCTTGGGGACAGGCTGCAGAAACCATTTTCGAGATCTTCTTTTTTCAGATCTTTCTGTCAGGCAGATCTCTCTCTCCTCCACGGTGCTGATGTGACGTCTCCTAATGTGCTCACTTGCTTTCTCCTCGGGCCACCTCCTCTTTGTCCTTCTGATCCCACCCTCGTGGTGTGATCCCCTTCTGCAGGCTGCTTGTTCTCTTCACTCAACTTCCCAGCTACTTTGTTCTACAATGTCACTCACTGGATACTAGTTCATAATTGTTCTCATATTTTCCAATATTTGGGGGATTCTAATTTTGCAGAGCACTATATTGCTCTGAGGAGAATACCGAAAAATGACACAAGACCTCTTCTTAAAGAATTATTTCTCATTTAATGAAATTTTCCTAATTTGGCAGCAAGCACAGTCTTAGAAACTGGAGGTAATATTTTTTCTTTTTTTTAACAAGTGCCCTAGAATTTGGTGATGACAATAGAGAAATAAATCAACAATTAAATGAGAATGAGGTTGTGCCCAGGTGGGGAGAGAGAAAGTGCGCAGGAGAAGGTCAGCCTCCACGCATCACAGGCAAAGAGCTCAGCAATACTGAGGAATGTAAAGACCTGTGTCATTACAAGGTGGGTAGGGAAGTGTGTCATGAAGGGAGAATAAAGTACCAGAGAAGTTCAGGGAAAAGGAAATGATGTATTTCATGGAGTAGGTGGCATCTGACCTCTGTGTGGTGAGTCTGATCATCCTCCTGGCTCTTCTCTGGCTGAATGATTACCTGAGAGCCCCATCCCTTCTGACCCATCCAGTGTTATAAGTGGCTGGTATTCTAGACACTTCGAGCTAAGTGAATGTGTGACGAGAGATTTCCTTGATGTACGTAATACACAAATGTCTTCTGTGCATGATTTGAGAGTTGAGACAAATTGAGAAGGGAGCAGGACCAGCTGCAGGACAAAGGGAGGTGCAGGAGGGTGGAGGCAGAAAGAAGAAGGGTGGAAATCTGACAGGACTGAAAGGACAGCTGTACCCGTGGCTGTGGAACTTGTAAGTTCACAGATGAGTTGTTCTCATTCATCCTGTTAGGAGCCCCTCATACCAAGCAGATCAGGCTGTTTCCAGGCCACATTATGGAATTCCTATTAGGGTCCCATTTACAGCCCTTTCTTTATCTTTTTTCCACTTCCCATTTTCCTCTTGCCTGCATCTTAACACTCTTTTTTCCTCTACCAGGAACCTTATAATTCTTTTCCTATTTTGGCTGCCAAATCCCTCACTGCAGTCTCCACTCAGGCCTCATCTCATCTAAAGAGTCAGAATTTCTGAAATTTCCATCATCCATTCTTCCTTATATACGTCCTTTAAAACCACCCATTTTCTCAGTGAATCTCTTAGATGTACATGGGAGGGGGGTGATTAGACTAATTAACATAATGTTATAAATGATGAGTCAGACTTCCCTCTTAACTCTCAAGAAAGCATTTACCTGAATCTCAAACTGGAACTCTTCTGACTACATGGGAGAAATATCTTAGAGTAGAAAAGTATTGATCAGTGTACTCTGTTTATGCCCTAAAGTAAATTCAGGGGAGGTAGCATTTGTGACTGGGGACAGGAGATATACACTGCATTCTAGCAAATGGTGCCTCCTGGAGTTGTGAGATGTGATGGCTCTGCCATGGTGGCCTTATTTTTGAGGCTTTGTGACATAAGGCTCCAGGGGAACAAACTCCATTGCAAAGTCTGCTCAACCTCTAGTCAAAAGAAACCCTCACACCCCAGGGTCCATTCTGTCTTGGCTCCCAGCACCAAGGAATGGCTGTGCTTCCAGGCACATTGTACCAGTTTCAAAGTGTACTCCAAAAGGAAACAAAGGGCTTCAATTTCATGAGTATTTCTGCATTATTATTCCAGGATTATTCACAGGGATCTTAAATCATATTCTGTTGTTCCACCCATGTTCTTATTCCTCATTGACCCTAAACTTTCTAGATTTAGTAGACTGTAAAATCAATAGTATTTGTTTACTCTTATTTCTATGTAACATCAGGCATGTTTGGCTACATGTCATATTAACATTAAGTTTTATTTGCTCTACATGCCTGTTCCATATTTCCCTTGTTCTTCTTAAAACATGTCATTCACTCATCATAATCATCATCATTGTTATTATTAAATTTTGTTAGAGAAAACATTGATGGCTTGTGCATTTATGCTCTTACAGGACACATACAGAGCACTGGTGAATGACTAATGAAAATATTGAAAAACTGGTTCATTTTGCATGTATCTAAGATATCCATTGATTTTACAAACTCTCCAAATAAATGTCCCTGAGTTAGAAATTGAAATGGAAATCATGTAAGACTGGTTTTTATCATTTCTCTAGACTTCCTGATTTTATATGTACTAAGAGAAGAGCAAGAATAGCTTGTGATATTGCACTAGTTCCACTTTCAGTCCTGTTTTAAAAACAGGAAGCAGTGATGAGAATGCACTTTGTAAGAGCCACGCAAACTCTGGCTCTGCTCAACATACTTGGTTTACTGGTATTCTGGGCTCGATTTCTCCTCTCACACTGCAGATACCCAAATATAGGACTGAATGTGATATTTCACCTAATCATAAATTTCACAGCTGCTCTGCCAATTATTTGCTGCACTCTATTAATTACACCAAGGCTCAGCAGTTTGACCATTTGAGTTAGAAAGTGTACTATTGACATCTCTTTCACATCAGCAGCATTAAAAGTATATTAAGAAATTTTTGAGCTAAGAAAAACTGAATAGGCTCCATGACATAATCTTTATGCTGCAGAATAGAAAATTTTGAGGCTTAGGGATACTGAACACCCCCAAGGTGCCACAGCCTGTTTGAAAGTAATCCTAGGACATCACCCAAGGCCTATGTCCCCAAACACACTTGGTTTAGTCATAGACCCTGAAGTCAAGTAGAAACCATGTATGAAAAAAATAGGGTAACAAGAGTTCCAAAGGAAATCTCACAGAGATGAGAGAGATGAAATGATCATAGTGCAGTCACATTAGGTGCACATTATGTAAGTCTCTCCATTTAATTGACAAAACAATAGAATCAATAAATCCTTACAAAACAATAGAGAATCAATCTTTGTTTAATGTATATATGGAAAACAAATAGGGAAACTAGTTAATGCCAGTACACGTAGACTAGCAAAGCACTACCATTAGGAAACTGTCTTTGACCAAGTTTAATTTTTATTTCAAAAATACATATAACTCACCATCTCCAGTATTTCTAAGGGCCAATGAAATATGGATATTTCACAATAAGCTAGAGGCAGAAAGAAACAAACTTTTCCTAACTTCTGAGGCCAATATTACAGTATACTTGGAAATTAACATAAATTTCCTGAAATGTGAAGAATACCACATTTCCATTTCAGAATAACCCTTTGTTTCTTTCTTATAAAAAAATTTATCACCATCTTAGAATTTAGCAAGGTTATCTGTTTTCAGAATAGTTTCTCTCAAGTTTCAGTTTTTGTTAGGTGCTTGATATTATTTCTCTAAATAGAAGGACTCTCTTATAAGACACAGGTTACCACTGAGGGTTTTGTGAGGAAAACCTTCTCATAGGCAAGCATTGAGTGGACCCCCAAGGAATTCCTGTTTCATGGGTGTTAGCTCAGGTTTTCGCTGTGTGGTAAGAGAGCTGTATGGTTACCCAAACCACTAGGAGCCAAGATCTACTCTGTCTAAACTCCCATGCACCCTCTGTGGTGATGCAACCCCATTCCTTTCTGGGCATGTTTGGGAAGAGCTGTTTCTCCAGGTCTGCTAAGAGCCCATAGCAACTCCACAGACAAATATTATTTCTCTGAGAAATTCATTTCTATCCCCTGGAAAGATCTTATGTTGATCTGTGGTAGAACAAAGTCTGTTTGTTCCCCTGTGGAAATGACTTGTGGCCATGGTAGCTCCAGTAATGTGTGGCACAACCTTCGTGTCACACTTTCCTGACAGGTCAATAATTAACTTGCATTGCGATTGTTTGTCATCTCCACCACAGCAGCCATTTACCAAAAAAACATTTTAATTTCAGTTTCCTTCCAGCTCACTTTCTTTTTCTTTTTCTCCCTGTGGTTTTTACATCTCTAAGTCTAATTTCCCCAGACCACTTCCATAAGCTGAGAGTACAATAAAACTTGGTTTCAAAAATGTTGAATATAGTGAGAAAGGAAGATCACAATAAAGAAATTTGACCATAGTCTCCCCATTAGGTAACATCGTCTTTGACTAGGCAGGTATCATATATAGGAAATGTGATAATAAGGCTTTGCATTTATTTAACATGGGTCAGTTAATCTAGGGGATATGCTACATTTACTGAAAAAGTCTGGGAAATTGTGAGACAGTTATTGTCATAGTGTGTGGCCATCCGAAATGGTGAAAGTGACAAGTAAAATGTATTTTGTAGTCCCAGACCTTGCCCACCCATTGTGCAGTGGGCAACCTTGATCTCTTTTTAGCCATTGGTATCCTGCTGCCATTCCTGATCCCCTGGGCACCTTAGCCATTTAAATGATTGGGAGCAAAGCAGCTGATTTTACACTTCATATATTTACTGATCCTCTACTCTGAGAAATAGACTTGCTACATCCCACAGGTTCTACAAAAGTATTAAGAACCCTGCGGTAGAGTTAGACACAGTATGCTTGCCTGCCCTGAAGTCTGATCAGAACGCACTGAAGTATGGGGCTGGGGACAATTTCAAGGTGAAGGTGATGTTAGGCCTGGATGTTGTATGATTAATAGGATTCCAAAAGGCAGAGAGGAGATATCAAGAGCAGTGCAGGCTGAGATCACAAGATTTTAGGAAAAGAAGAGTGAACATCCACATGAAATAATACAGTGTGGGTGATTAAGACTGGATTAGGAGCACCCTGTAGTTCCTTTTAAAGAATTTGGGTTTTGTCTTATAGATCCTGGGGAAAGTTGATGACTTTGTTTAAGGTATAATCCCTTCCCAAAAGATCTGGTAAAAAGAGTTCCACATGAACGGATCCTCAGCCATTGGGTCTGCAAAACAAATAGTAGCATCCTCTTGGGATGCTTCTTAATTTAATTCACTTTAAACCAGAATAAACATCACAGCATCTATTTGTAAATGCTAATGTTATGGTAAGAGCACCCTATGATTTAGAACAAGAATACTCCAGAATTTTAGGAACCTCACTTTGAACATCCAGGTACATGTTTAATACTTCTTGTCCAATCAAATGAAGAGAAATGTAAAGACTTGACAGGAAAAAGGTACCAGGGTGCAGATGCATCTCATTAAGGAGATAGAAGAGAAAGTTAAGATTAGCAGAACTACTTCTGAATTTCCCTCTGATGGTCAGGCAGGTAGTAAAAACATGAAAAGCAAATAGAAATAAAATGCCTGTGCCATTGTAATGATGTTTAGGGAGCATAAGAAATGTAATGAAATGATGACAATCTCCTTAGTTTCAGAGGAGAACCATAAAGGGCATAAATAATGCAATCTTCTCTCTGTTTCCTCTGTCAGTTTTGACCTAATCTAGCAAGAAATGCTGAGCCATTTTCTGCCTCTTGTGTACAAGTATCAATTAAGGGAAAACAGGGTGACTATCTTAGGGCACTGATGATGAAATGTTACTTAAGAAGAAAACATCAGCTATAGAACAAGTTGCTCAGCAGCTGCAGTATCAGAAAACACTGGCAAAATAAAGGGGGTCTCAGTCATTCCCTGGGACAGGCCTAATTCTCCAATCTTTGCTGGAAGAGTATCACGTGCAAAAGGAACATTTTCACATGTGATTGTTTCAGTTTCCTGGGATACACTGGGTTCTTTTCCTAAATGGCTTGACTCAGTTGCAAAGTCCTTTTATCAAGCAGATTAAATCTAATGACCCATTTGATTGTGGTTATACCAGGCTCCTATCTCTATCTTGGCCTGCCCAGGATTCAAATATGGGGAAGTTGCATGTTGCGTAATTAGTGCTTGGCAGTAATTAACAGTAATCAGTAATTGACAGTAGTTAAATATGGCTGACATTTGTTTTATTTAGCAGATTTGTTGTTGTATCTATTAGTTTCTCACTAATGCTCATGTCTCCAAACTCTGAATTGATTTGATTGAATTTCAGTGCCAAAGGGCATGTCTGATGATGTGACAGTAATGTCATAGTCCACTTCTGTGAAGGACAATGGCTATACCATTAAAATAAAAATTTTCAGAACATCTCTAATGCATTGAAAAATCAGTTTTTACCGCTCAATTATTTATGAGTAAAACGCATTTTAAATAGATGTGTGTATGTGTTTGTGCATAACGTTTAATGAATTGTCACATGCTGAATACACTCATGTAATAATAGCCAAAACGAAAAAAATATAACACTACCAGCATGCCAGAAGCCCCCTGAAACTCTGTTCCAGTCACTGCCCTCCTCACCCCACCAAGAGTAACCATTATTTTGTCGTCTTAGTTTTGCCTTTTTTTGTGTTTTGTATAAATGGAAACCGAAAGTATGTGCTTTTTCTTGCTGGGTCTATTTCACTCAAACTTTTATTTGTGTAGATGATTACTATGCAATATTCTTTTGTGACGTGCCTGTGCAAGACTTTTGCTATTTTGTTTTTCTATTAGGTTGTCTGTCCTTTACATATTTATCTTAGTTTTGCCTTTTTTTGTGTTTTGTATAAATGGAAACCGAAAGTATGTGCTTTTTCTTGCTGGGTCTATTTCACTCAAACTTTTATGTGTGTAGATGATTACTATGCAATATTCTTTTGTGAAGTGCCTGTGCAAGACTTTTGCTATTTTGTTTTTCTATTAGGTTGTCTGTCCTTTACATATTTGTTTTATTTTGTGTGTTTTTTTGGCAGCTGGCCAGTATTATCCTTTTCTTACTGATTTGTAAGAGTTGTTCATATATTCTGAATACAAGTCATTGTTAATATATATGTTTCAATAATTATCTTTTTCCAATTGTGGGTTGCTTTTTCAGTCGTAACTGCATCTTTTCATTAATATAAGCTCTTAATTTTAATATTGTCCAATGTATTGTTTCTTTTCTTTTTTTTCCTTCTCTCTTTCTAAAAATTGAAACATAGTTGATTGTACATATCTGTGGGGCACAGAGTTGAAAGTGCTAGTTTTTGTCCTCTTAAGAAATCCTTGCCTAATTCAAGGCCACATAGACTATTTCCATGTTTTCCTCTGAGTGATTTGTTGTTTCAGCTTTTATTTTTAGAACTGTAATTCATCTGAACATAATTGTTGTCTTTGGTGTGAGGTAGGAATAATTTTCTTTCCATATGGATAATTCATACGTGTGTGTGTGTGTGTGAGTGTGTGTGTGTGTGTGAGTGTGTGTGTGTGTGTGGTGTGTGTGTGTGTGTGTGTGTGTGTGTGTGTGTGTGTGTGTGTGTGTGTGTGTTAAATTGGAAGGACTTGTCATCTTTCATGATTTATCCAAGTGAGAAAGGACCAGGAACTGGCTCCCCATCTGAAGTGGGCAGTTGTTGGAGAGCTCTCCTAACCTCAGTGTTGACAAGAGGTGCAATCTGAAAGGTACTGACAGTCTTGAATGATTACATAGATCTCTGGTCCCAGCATGGGTAAACACTTGTAACTGGGGATACAAGTTGAAAAGGAAGAGCTATCCAACAGTTGGGCAGAAACAGCCATTGGTAATTTGCGAGGGGCAATATTGAGAAGTTCAGATTTGCAGATCGTTATCAACTGGAAGATTTGTTCCTAATTGACAGAGCTCTCAATACTGGCCAGTTGTTGGAGAGCTCTCCTAACCTCAGTGTTGACAAGAGGTGCAATCTGAAAGGTACTGACAGTGTTGAATGATTACATAGATCTCTGGTCCCAGCATTGGTAAACACTTGTAACTGGGGATACAAGTTGAAAAGGAAGAGCTATCCAACAGTTGGGCAGAAACAGCCATTGGTAATTTGCGAGGGGCAATATTGAGAAGTTCAGATTTGCAGATCGTTATCAACTGGAAGATTTGTTCCTAATTGACAGAGCTCTCAATACTGGGTATTTATTCAGTTCTAGCCCAATTACCCACAAGGGAGATTGGCAATAAAAAGGCAGTACCTCAATTCTAGCAAAGGAATGAGGCAATAAATGACCGGGTTACCAGTAGAGAAAATTGTGATCAGGGACAAAGTCAATGCCCAATGAAGAAGAGGTGACCTGCTGAAGTGCTGGGACTGGTAAATAAGGTGGGAATTGACTTGATATGTACGTCACAAGCCCGGACCAAAAGCCGGGAGCTCTTCTTATAATTTATTGTGGAAACCACAGAATCCCATTCCACTGAAATTAAAGATTACATGCATTAACCTATGATTTATCCTGGGAGTTAGGGTCAGGCATAGCTAGTTAGAAATGAGCAAATGGCTCTGGTAGTGAAGAGCAAGAAAGCTATAGAACAGTGATTCTTGAGAGCCAATGTGCAGAGCTTATTAAACATGCAGATTTAGCTGCACCTTCCACAAATATTCCCATTCAGTAAGACTAAGAAGGGATCTGAGAAACTGCATGTTTGGCCATCACCTCTCAGGGATTCAGAAGCACACTAGGTTTTTTTAAAAAATTATTTTATAAGTTACTTTTTATTTTATATCTGCAATGTTCTAACATTGTGGCCAATTACTGTAGTGTCTTCTTATTTTAAGGGATCTGAGAAACTGCATGTTTGGCCATCACCTCTCAGGGATTCAGAAGCACACTAGGTTTTTTTAAAAAATTATTTTATAAGTTATTTTTTATTTTATATCTGCAATGTTCTAACATTGTGGCCAATTACTGTAGTGTCTTCTTATTTTTAAAGGTTGTTGCTACTGGGTCATTTTGTTCATACTGTTGCCTTAATTAAGTTTTCTGGAACACGCTGGTGGTGGGGTAAGGAGTAGTGTGGTTTGGTTCACAGTTGGAAATAGTGAAAGATAAGTGAGTCGTTAGCTAAGTAGGTAAGTAAATATATACATAGGTGTGTAGATACATGAAAATCATGCTGTGACTATCCTATTTGAGATTAATTAAAATATGATGGTTAGCTATCCAGAACATACATCCTGTCCTAAATATTGCTGCAAAATGAATCCTTTTACATGAAAGAAAAACCCAAAGAGATCATATCACAAGCAATCAGGGTCTATTGTGCAACTTTCAGTGTAAGAGTGCGTTGTTATTTTTTGTTTGTTTATATCATGAACTTGGTAAGTGTAAGTAAAACAACATCTATTTAAACACTCGGAAAATAGTTCTCCTTGTTACAGACCAAAGGACGTTTCGTTTAAGGGGAAAAAAATCCACAAAATATTGTTTTTTTCCTTCTTCCTTTCAAGAAGCCAAGAATATAAGAATATCAAAATAGTGAAAAACTATTTTGCAGACCACATTACTTAAACTGAAAGTTTTTAACTGAGTTTTTCCATCCTTATCTTTGAAGATCCTTCAATATGCTATGTTCATTGTGCATCTTTAAATGTGTCCTTTTCTTTCTAGGCTGAGTAACAGCCTTTAGTCTCTTAAAGACCTTCAGCTGAATTATCAGTAACTTTAATCCTGGAGTTATTTGCAGGACTAGATGCCCCATTTAAACAAGTTTAGTCTTGCTTCCCTTTCCTCAAAGTAGAGTTCCCAGGTCTCTCCTCATGAGGTGAGAGGTAAGGAAGAAGATGGTTAGACATGTTATCTACCTAACTAGGTTCCAGCTAATCAAGTGCTACTGTAATTTCAATCAGTATAGCCAGATTATGTCTCAATTTAGTCTCCTCACAAAGCAAAATATAGGACTTTTGCTTGAACACACTAACATCATTAGAGAATCCTTAAATATTTAGAGTCTTAACATGGTTATCAGGATTATCTAATTAAATAATCAGGATTATTCAATTTTAAAATTATTGAACAGTATTTTTTCCCTGTATCTGTTTTGCCTTTATTCACTTATATTCTTTGTCATGACTACTCCTGAAACTTAGAGAACCTAATTTATTAATAGATAACATGTGTGACGATAACATGTAATGCAACCAAACCCTGGCTACATATTCCCGTCTTGTGCATGGGTAGATTTTGTGTGTGTGAGTGTGTTTGTAACCACACACACATGTGTGTGTTTAAATGGTTGTCACTATTATTATCACCACCCAAAGTATCCAAACCTCCCTTCTATCTCCCCTACAAGAGTGCATCCAGACAAGTGTAGATATTCTGGTCCATACTCTATTTCATGTGATGCAAAATATTAGTCAAAGCAAAGACTAATACATTTACTATTACTTAGTAAAGTTAAACCTTTGCAGCCATCTTTTAATGATGTAAAAAATGCCTTTGGAAAGGTTTGGCAGTGGAAGAAAGTTTGTTCTTTCAAGTTAGGAAAATGAACCCAGTCATGAAAGCTAGACAGACACAACAAGGACCTAAATAAAGCTATACATAAATAGATTTTTTTTCACAGAATAATCTAATGCTCTAGTCAGTCTCTAAACATTTATGAGGATTTATTGTATATACAGAAGTTATTTGGAGGACTCTAGTTCTCTTTAATCATTACACTCTGCTCCTGCTTTCTTAGGAGCAGCTATAAATTCAAGAAGAGGTGGAAAACCGGCAGACTGCCAACCAAATTCAACCCACAGACATATGTTGTTGGGCCTGAACAATGTTTCAGAATGTTTTGAATCAGTTTCCAATTGAGAAATGAAGGTTGTTACTTAAAAAAATTTTTTCTAAGTGTAAATCTATGTGTCTTCTCTTGCAAAATCATAGGATGCAGCAAACTGGCCCAGGTGTGCCTGGTAAGTCAGCTGGAGGTCGGCAGCTCCTCTAGGCTTTAAACAGAGCAACTTCTCTCTGGCCCACAGGTCCTCTCCTACCCACTTCTCTTGTATAGATGTCCAGGCCAATCTGGGGGTACTTACGACTGCGAACCTTGGTATGAGTCACCTCTAGGAGCATTGTTCCTCTGATGTATGGGTTGAGTGCAATTTCTGCTGCATATTAAGTCAATATCATTTTCAATATTTTGTTATTTTTAAATCCAATCTGGTAGGATTGGGAATGAAGAGCAGAACCCAGAAACTGTGCTTGTACCCATGCTTTAGAAAGAGGTTTATCAGACATAAATGTTACTCACTAATTCTTACAATTTTCTCAGCTACAAAGAGTGGGATATTGTGATGTGCTCTTTGCTATTGATAAGCGAGTTCCTCTTTTCCTCTCTCTGCTTTGGCCTTCCTTACCGTTCCTATTACATTTTGGCAGATAATTATATCCTGACTTGTATTGTTTTCTGTTCTCTATTTGAGCTATGCATCTCTTCCGCCCAAATTGTGTAGGGCTCCTTAATGTATAACACTATATTTGTCAGTGCTGCTGCTCTGTATTGTACCTAGAACCTTAAAAGACACTTGATGCCGGTCTGCAAGCCCCTGCCTCTAATTCTGCCAGTACCATAAGCATTTTCCACAAGTTCAGCTTTACCATCTTGCTTAGAATGGTTGGGATTCCCAGCCCCCACCTCTGCACATCTACAGCCGCTAGTTGGACCCAGGGCACAGTGCATCACGGTCAGGGGATGTCAGAGCAATCACTGCATTTCACCTTCCCCCATCCCTGTCCCAAGTCGTACTGTCTACCCATCTGCCATGCTGACTAGTCTCCGGTTCTCCTGTCGAGCTGGTTTCCCTCCCAGAACCTACTGCCCACTTGCTAATCTCCTTTCCTAAAACCAGACTTTTAACCTAAAGCCCACTGCCAGGTGGTCAGAGTAGGTGGCAGGCTCTCCAAGGACAGCAATGCTGCTTATCTCCCAGCATTTTTGCCTCCAGTCAGCACTGGATTCCCCACGGCTCAGTTGGATGCCCTAATACCAATTGCTCTCAGAATTAGAACTGAGATTGGTATGTTCATTCAACCTCCATGCATGGAATCCTGAGCTGGTTTTCCCAGGCGAAAATGAAGCAAAGCAAAACAAAACAAAGCGAAACAAAAGACTTTGTAACTGGGTCAGCAACCTAAACTCTGGACTTCCAATTTCCATTCCTATTTTTCTGTCTCCCACTCATTCTGTTAGCACTCCAGCATCTCTGCTTCATGGACCATCTACATTACCAACTAACGACTCTAGGCAAAAATCAGATTTAAAATGAAAGAGGGCAAAGAGAATTCTACTTTTTTCTTTCTCTTTGTGTCTGCAGTTTGTCTTTGCTTCATTTTAATTTCAGGTCCAAGAGTCAATGGCTGTCTACCTATTTTTGAATTGCTCAGTGTAATGAATATGAATTCTTCAAAATTAAAGTGTATATTTGGTGAGGATACATTTTGAGCTGCTTGAAGGAAAATTTCCATATCAACCAAAAATTGGTAAACAAACAAGAAAAGACTTAGCTCTTCCTTCTCCCCCACACAGCTGTTTTAAGGAAATGAAACTAATAGCAAGAAATTGCTTTTGATGAGATTCATAATCTTATCATAATACTTAGAATTTAAATAAATGAAAATTATCCTTGTATGATTTTTGTGTCATAGTGAAGATAGAAAAAAGGTCATTTGATTTAAGACAACGTAGATTTTGCCTTTATTCACTTATATTCTTGGTCATGACGAGTGATAAAACAATTACTACTAGTGCTACAGTTGGTTACCATTACACTTAACCTTTTTAAAACAATTATTATGCGACACACCCTAGGGCAAGTCCTTTACATACATTTTTTTTTTCTGTGAGGAAATTCTCAATTTTACAAATGAGAACACTCAGGCTCAAAAAGATTAAGTAAGTAGCCCAAAATAATATGTTTATAAAATACCTTACAAGTGATAGAGCCCAGAGTTGAACTTCCATATTTCTGACTTCCCAGCCTGTGATCTTAATATCTTTACTATTTCTAGAAGGCAGTGAAAAAGTGATGGAATAGAATTTGAGACAAATATGTTCCAATGCTTATACCTGAAATGTGTTCTAATCCTTGTGTGTCCTCACACAATTTAATTTCTTCATGTTTCATTACTTTCTTTCATTAAATATATTAAAAGTTCTTGTTTTTCTCATGGCTTTCTGGAAGGATCAAGTAAAACAACATATGCACAATCACTTTTAAAACTCCAAATAGAATATAAATAGATGATAGCTATTCTTACTTGCTTTAATTAACTTAAACCTAACCATCACCCGGAAGACATAAAACAAATCTGTAATAGGCAAAATAAAGGGGTAAGAGACATAGTAATATGAAAACAAGTATGACTCCTTTGCCATAGTCTAGACACGACTAAATAGATGACCAATTAGTGATTATGACACTAAGTAAAAATGGAGAGAAAGAAATGGATGTTGCTAAAACATGGCAATTGATTGGATGTACAGAATAAGTGAGACGGAGGAGTCCTTGGAGATTCCAAAATTACTTGTTTAGGTGATTTCAGGTATAGAGGAGTCTTAATCAAAATCAGAAGGAGAATTAGCAGGATACTGTGGGAGAGGTTGTGGGTTTAACTTGGAACATATTGTTTGAACTGCTGATAGGACATCATAGAAGAGGTATTAAGTGACAATTAGAAATGAGGAACAATTTTAGGAGAGAAGCCAAGGCCAGAAACAGAAACTAAGGACCATATAAGAATTAAATTTAAATCAGAAGATTGGACAAGAATGTCAAAGAAGTCTTGTGAGAAGAAAAGGTGGTCTAGAGCTGTGACATCCAGTAGAAATGTGAGCCACACATTAATTAAAACATTTCTAGTAGCCAAGTTGGATGAGTCAAAGATAGGCAAAATGAATTGTTATAGTTCATTTTATTTAACCCAATATGTCAAAATTTAGTAATTTGAGCATATAGTAAGTACAAAAATATTAATTAGATATTTTTTATTCTCTTTATTTGTACTATGTCTTCAAAATCTGGTGTTTATTTTACACTCCATTCAGATTAGCCATAATTCAAGTGCTTAGTGGCCAGCTGTGGCTAGTTGCTACCATATTGGACAGCATGGATCTAGAAGGAATCTTTGGGATTTAAGGGCTAAGGGGAGACATAAGGTCCAGGGGAGACAGAGCAAGAGAAATAGAAAAGGTACCTGCAGTTATGACAGAAACTAAGGCAAAATAATGTTTTCTTCCTCACGTGTTTTATAACACCTCTACATAAGGCAGTATATATAGAGAACAAGCAGCAGGTATTCTACAGATGACATTGTTTTAGACATCAAATGAAGCAGGATCCTTTTAGAGCCTTTCAGACTGTAGGGTCTCATGAATGAAGCTCAGCATTGCTTAACTGCTGATACTTAACAGGTTTAGAAATCGTAGCATCATACAATGAAAATAACATGGATCTTGCATTACCCAGATCTGTCTACAAATCATAACCCAGCCTACCTAATAGCTCTGTAAATTTGGGCACTTAGCCTCTTAACCTTAGCTTCCTTATCTTTAAAATGGAAATACCAACTCCTTTACATGATTATTGTGGATACCAAATGCTATTAGGTATGGAAAACACCTGGCCCATAATAAACATTGAAAAACTCATAGTTACAATAACTATTATTAACAATTCCATTCTAATCATTTATATTGGTAAACGTAACATGCAGATTTTCATTGCACCACTGCAGTTCTGTTGTACTGCAGGTAGACGATAACGAAGTACTCCATATATTTTGGTAACACAGTGTTGGAGATACCACTGACGTAACCAGCATACATTTTTTCCTTCTACACTTCACTTCCTTTAGGAGAACCATCAAAGTATGAACAGGCGATGTTATATGGAGGCTCAGATTGCCTGATTCCCTAGTGCACTTAGGAGAAAGATGATTTTGGGCTCCACTGCTCAGCTTCTAGTTCTTAAAATTCTAATATGAAACTAACTAAATCAGAAAGATAAGTGAACAGAAATAGAAGTTTCCCTTGACTCGGCACCCAATTTCCTGAGCATTCTCCCTTTTATAGCTCTTTTAAAAAGACACCCTGTTTTGACTCTAAGCTTGTAATTACATCAATAGAGACTAGAACAAAAAGTTCTCTAAGTTCTTAGGAAATGAATTTAAAGTAAACAAAAAATTATTCTCCCTTTTATAGCTCTTTTAAAAAGACACCCTGTTTTGACTCTAAGCTTGTAATTACATCAACAGAGACTAGAACAAAAAGTTCTCTAAGTTCTTAGGAAATGAATTTAAAGTAAACAAAAAATTATTCAATTTTGATACCACAGTTTTAGTTAGATAGCTTAAAATTTAAATACGTAAGGTGGTTGGTGTTTTTCATCAATTTGTAGCAATATGTTTTCAGGTGGTGAGTTGTTTGTTCTCATTTTCAGGAAGGCTCCGTATCATATAATGGATCCAGAATTCCAACCCAAAATGTACTACTCAGAATGTACCATATGAATAGTAAATGTACTGTCATTTGTTTGAAATATATGTCTAGTTTTTCTTCTCCTAAATTATCCTATTTTTAGATCTGCAAAAAAATCACAAATCTCCAGAAAGCTTTCCCTGATTTTACAGCTCACAGTCAACTTTTTTAAGATTTATTATTTCACTAAACAAATATTTATTGACTGTTTATTATATGCCTACCATTGTTCTAGGTTCTAGACATTGAGTAGTAAAAAGACAATGTCAATACTCTCATTGACCATATATCCCAAGGTGAAAACAGCCACTAAACAATTTGACAATTGAATAATAAATTCCCCATAACCAAAATAATATAAGAAAAACAAAAGCAGATTAACGAGATAGAGATGGCCTTGCAAATCATGAAAGGAGATAGAATTTAATTTGAAGTAAAATAGAAAGTTATTTGTAGTGTTTTAATACAAGTAATATGGTCACTCTGGCTACTCTTTGAAGAATGACTATTGCGGGGAAAGTAGAAGTAGGGAGGAGAAGCAGGAAAATTCTGCAGTAACAGCAATGAAAGTGGTCAGAATTGATTGAATTCAAAGTATTTTAATGCATATTTACCCCTTGTTAAATGTCTGCTTCATTTTTTTTTTTTTTTTTTTTTTTTTAAAAAA